>NW_028263392.1:13932500-14232500 GCF_051168715.1 Poecilia mexicana
TCACACCATGCATTATAAATTGTCGTTTGATTTTTGCGTCTGTCTTAATTTTAGTAAACATGGCAGGAAGCCTGCTGTTTGCAAAGCCGTTTTAAATCCACTTCGATTATTCTTAGTTGGTGTTTCATGACTGAAAGTGGTTTTTTGACCTCGGCCACCGACTTGGGTTGCTGAGTTTCCAGTTGAATGAAGAAATAAAAGGATTCCTGCCAGTTTGATGAAGCAGATGGAACCGAGGCAGACGGCTGACCTCTCCAGTTAAATCCTGGCTTCCAAGACTAATTTACAAATTAAATAACTTGAAAAATTGAGGCTGATTAAGCTGGGTTTTAAATACATAGCAGTAAAATTACAGTATTTTTATTAGAATATAATAGAATAGAAATATTCTTTATTTGCCCCTCAATTCTGGTGTGCAAGCAGAAAGGTTGCAGACAAGTTGAAGCATGCAGAGACATTTTATGGGAACATCAAATACAAGATGCTGTAGAATAAGGAAGAATTGTGCACAATTAGTAAAAATGGCACACAGTGGGATAATAATGTACACACTTTGACCGGAGAAGCTGAATAAAATTCCTACAATTAAATAATTATTTACTTTTGCTGATTTTTAACCAAACTTCTACACAGCAATATTTGGGCTTTAAACACACGGAGCTGCTGCTTCATCGGACTTCAGTAGATAAATGTAGCAGTGAAAATTGATGTATCCATCGCTGCTGTTATCGGATGAGCAGTCTGAGTTGGATAGATGCAGAAGTTTAAAAATGATTGATGAGCCGATGATAAAACCTCGCAGCTCGGATGGGATTTGCTGAGCCGGTGCAACCAACTTGATTAAAACCGTACATTTCGCAAAAGATTAGAAGATTCCGAACGATTCTGCGCCTCGGCACATCCTAGTGCTTTAAAATTACACTCGTATCAGTTGCAGTCAATTAAGCAAGCGAGCCAGGCAAAATGTGTTGAAAATAATGAAATGGATCATTT
Organism: Poecilia mexicana; assembly: GCF_051168715.1. Lineage (NCBI taxonomy): Eukaryota > Metazoa > Chordata > Actinopteri > Cyprinodontiformes > Poeciliidae > Poecilia > Poecilia mexicana. Next base: position 13,933,494 of record NW_028263392.1, read on the forward strand.
CTCAGAATATTAGATTGGTGGCCCGGATTCAGATTTCGATCACTTTCCTCCTGCTCAGAGACGTTGTGTGTTTCACATCAGAGCAGAGCAGCTTAGCGGAAACGAGCAGATCGGGCAGCTTTGACGTACAACATCACAAAGCTCTCAGTTTCCTGAATCATCAAAGACACGTATACTTAAAGGATAGAAACGCTGAGATATTTTTGTGTTGGGATCTCGGAGTGGGAGAAAAACATATCCCCCAGCTTCTGTCTGCTTGTGTGCCTATGGATCTCAAAGACCAAATGAGCGGCTTCTTGAGTGCGCAGCTCTTCATCTCAGACCGCAACACATTCTGTTGAGTTTACGGCTCTCTGCGAGAAAACGAGCCCGGCAGTTCACACATGCACACAGTTTCAAAATACCACTTTTTTTTTCCTGAGGTCTTTTCCACCTCTGCACTTTTTGAGGCTGAGCTCAGCTTTTTAAATCAAATGAAAGGCTTGTCTTTCTTTCTACTTCATATGCAGCCTATTATTCCGTTTTTTTAATCCCTTTCTTTGAAACCCAATCGTTGACACCATTTAGAGCTATTTATCTGCTTCTCAGCAGCTCCACTTTCGCCAAAACGACGGCAGCTTCATCTAGCTGTTACCGTAATGCCTTTAGCGCCTTTAAACCTCCGTCTCGATTGTGCAAAATGTTTATTAGCGGTCCCGTTCAAGCATGACAGGAATGCCACAGATAAAGCTTACGCAATACTTGGTATCTGCTGTCTGAGAAAAGGTGGCACGGCAGCGAACACAACGGCGAGAACGGGAGACTTTCTGGTCTCACTGGGTGCATCACCAACCTCTACTTTTATAACACCCACATGCCATTTCTTTGGTAGGTGTTGCGTTATTCAGGTTGTATGAATTTATACGTTTTTTTTCCACAATTTAAACCCTTTTGATCTGGGAAGGAGTTGAAATCACCAGCAAGAGATTACAGTTTTGAGTTTTGACACGCTGCCAAGTTTTCTTCCCTCCGTGCAACATGAGTGTATTTGGTGTGTGGAGGTGGATAAGCGGTCTGAACATGTGGACTGCATCTAACCCTTTACGCTGAGGCACGCCACACTATGTGTTGCTTCTTTTGATGAAAACATCTCTGCTTTATTAAGTCGGTTCATTGCTGTTGGTTTAGATGAGACGTATTCCTGTTTGCTTTGCTGCCTGCAGTCAGTAAAATAAACAGTAAATCTGTGGAGCACAAAATGAAGAACAGGGTTGAGAGAAGACATGAGCCTGTACATAATAGGTTCATGAACTCCAGGCCTATCAGCAGAATTCAATACAGAAGGATCTTCGTCCCAGGTGATTCTTTTTGTTGTAAATCCTGCAGGTGCAGTTGTTTTCTTTTTCTTCTGAATAGCTAAAATGTTCACCACCTTCCGCAGAAGGTCTTTTTTCCCCCCTCTGCAAATAGTTCTGTACTTTGAGAATGCAGTGAAATTCCCTCTGACTTGAATTTATGCAAATCTGCAGTGTGTTTTAGTGCATTACGATCCTTGGGTGCTTAGATTTTGGTCTTTATTATTGCGTGTGTCGATTATTTTCCCTCTTCATTTCAGGTTTATTGTTGTCATGTTTGTTTATTCCTTTGTGTTAAATTTCTTAGTTTATTTTTCGCTCCTTTCTTTATGTTTGGATTTATTTCTTAAATCTGTGTTAGTTTTTGGTTTGTAGTTCCTTTAGTCTCAGTAACAGCGTTAATAAGCCTTTTCCCCGTTTGCCTGCTGTTCCACATCTCCTCTGATTAACTTATCTGTTAGTTTTCACCCCTGCCTCAGTATTTAAGCTCCAGGTTTTGTTGGATTCCTCCGTTACGCTGTCTGTACCTCATACTTTACCTCATTGTTGGAGAACTCCCGTTTTTTGCCAGTTTTCTCTAACCACATCACGACACAGTGAAGATTTTCAGAAGCAGACGGCCAAGCTCAGACTCTCTCTTGTCCAAACTGAGCAACATGGTGCCTTTCACAAAAAATTTCAACTCAAAAATACGTTGTTACTCACATACAATTTCACATTATGATTAATGACGGATCTTTAAATTGAATTGTGTGCCTCCTTGTCACAATACGAATTCAAAGCTACAAGGCAAAGAGAAAAGATTTTAAAAGGGTTCAGCAGAGTAATGTTCGCTTGCTTTGAATTTGTTAGAAAATTGCTTATTCTGTTTAAACATTAGCTCAGTAAGAAACACACACTGTTGACAAACTGTGGTGGTCTAACAAGTATACTAATTAGAAAAATCTGAGATTAAAAACCAATCTGAGGCTTTAAAGATGAAAAGAGATTTTGCCAGTTCCAACGTTTCTGGGGTGGGACTCGCATATCATCGCCCCGATTTCCTCTAATCTATCATTTCTAGCAGGGTAGCTCCTCCAGTCATCTCGATTTGCGTCCTTCCCATCCCATTTGCAAGGCTGATTGACCCTGAGGACTCGCTCCTAGTGATGCAGCGCGACTACAGCACATGAAAGGCTTCCCCCGCCCTTCCTGTCATTGCAGAGCGTGGCATGGAAAGACGACCACCTCATCAGACTCCATCTCTTTGTCATTTGCCCAAACGCTGCTGAGGCTGCTCTTTTCCTGCTCGTCATTCTTCATATTGACGGCCAGCTTGTCATCTTTAACAGGGCGGAGTCGTGTTTTGCACATTTTTCTGCCTCGCCAGTAAAAAAAAAAACGCCGACAGGATTTTGGAGTTGATCTAAAGACTTGATTAGTGACTCCATCCTGTCGGCTTTAAGACTAAGAAAAGACAACACCTCCCTGGAAAAAAGTCTGATTAGCTTTCTTCTCATTCAGCAAATAAATGCAATAAAAACGTGGAGAAAGATGGATCTGCTCGTTTTTTAAAGATTTTATCAAATTTGTTTAGCAATTGCAATGAATTGTAAAATGCAGAAGTCAGTTTCCTTCTGTAACCAATTAGTTTTTCTTCATAACCTTCGTCGCTGCAGCTCTCTGAGAACCGCTGCTGGTTTCCCTGGCGACTGCGTTTAGTCGGGTCTTTGGAGGTGAAGCTCATTGCGACTGCTGCTGGTCAGCCTGCTGCTGCTGCTGTCATCGGGGGTTTTTGAGTCTCCGTGTCGTTGCTCTCCCGTGCCTGGCACCGAGACCGGTCGGCCGAGCCTCTGGTGCCAGGACGCGCCGGGGTTGAGCTGACACGGAGCCGAGCCGGGCTCTGCGAGAGGAAAGGGCCAGTTCTGTGCTCCTTTATGTCACTTTGACGGCGGTGGAAGTTTGATAGAATATATATGGCTCTTTTTGAATCCAGTAGTATTGGAAACATGTTCATTAATGTGAAACAGTTGTGATTTTTATCAAAAATCAGCTCGTTTATAGATTTTAGACTTCATTTTAACTGTCGGGACATTTCACACTGTAGGTGAGGCGCAAAAAAAAAAACAAGTGCAGGATCCCACACTGTTTGTGAGTAATCTACGCACTTTTCCTTAAATGCTAATCAAACAATTTGTTTAATGTTGAAGTCGACTCCGCAGCCAGACAGTCCTCATTCACAAGTCTCCCAGCATCCTGGATTCTTTCATTGCGTGCTGCCAACACTTTGTGTCGAGTCCTAAAAATATCACAAGTCTGCCGATGGTGTCTTTGCATGGAAACCAGACCCGTTTTCTGTCAATTCTGAAACATGTTGCTCCCTAATTTATGTCCCACATGAGCAGTCAGTAAAACATCTCACGTTAGAGTTTAAAAAAGCCCCTTTAACCATAAGTGCAGTTATAAATACTTAACGGCACATGCAGGATTCTGTGAACTCCAAAGAGTTCACCGATTCGTTGTAAAGTCTATCAGGTTCTCCTCATTATCCAAATTACAACTTAAATTTAATTAATAGTGGCTGCATGTTCTGAGAGCGTAAAGCACCCGGCTAAGGTTGGAGGAAGGTCGACTTGGTGGATAATGTGAAACTCCCTCCAACATACTGATCGACTCCACCAATCCGGCTCCAAATTACATTTTGACTTTGTTTGTAATTAACTTGCAGATAGAGTCCTTTTCAGCGCCTGTTACCTGTTTTCCTGCTCTCTAATGCTACCGTTTGCTTCTTAAACTCGTGTCACCGTGAGATGCTATGGTATATTACAACAGGCAGGACAGTAAATATGCAGGATCTGTGGTTATGGGCCTGCGTGGCGGCAGCACGAGCAGAAAGGCTCCTGTTTGCTTTTTACGCCTGTCCTGTTGATGAATGAGGTTACAGCCATGAATCAGCTGGGGGACGTTTTGGACGGATCTCGAATGGAAACGGAAAGGCAAGATTTAGAATTCACTCCGTGATTTGCTCCAGAAGAAGGAAATTATAAGCAACTTCATTAAAATTAGCTTATCAAGCCTTTATAATAATATTTTTTTAAAATCGCAGTTTCCTACCACCAGTTAAAAATAAAATAATCAAATAAACCCCAGGGTTCTGCCATTAATATCTGACTTTTTAAATATGCTTCAGTCATTTCATGATTGATGTTGCACAGCAGTGACTTAAAGGTATAATGCATACTTTTTTTTAATAGCGTATTCAATCAGGTTGGAAATTAATACCATAAACCCCCCTTCACCACACTGCAGATCATCTAATTCCATCAACAGCCGCTAAAATCGGTAACAGATGTAAACGCATTAAATGTAACTTATGGTTTCTCTATTTGGACTCTGAAATTAGAAATTCTGCCATCAGAGTCATAGAAATGAAATGATGCCCCGTGAAGCCGAGTTTCGATTAAACATGGCTGCTGTGCTCAGAAAATAAAATGAAAAGTGCAGGAATGAGCTGTTTGGTTAAACCAGATGCACACAAGTTAAGTTTCCAAGCAGGTTCCTTTAGTGTTTGAATAACTGCTGTGGACATTGCTAATCATAGGTACCCTGGTCATCAACCTGAGCACAAAAACTAGCAAATGCCACTTTCTAACTTGCAACTGCAACACAACTAGAGTAAAACAAACTTCAACTTCTGAGACAGAACTTGAACTACTTCTTATCTCGCCATGTAGCTTAAAAAAACTTTATAACTAAAAGGAGTTCTTGAAATATAAATTTCTCTCACATCTATGAAATGTGTCACTCATGACAGACATCTGTTTTGTGTTTTTTCATGTCCCAAAGTGGTCAAATACTTTTTAGCTGGGTTCATTACAAAATAGGTCAGGCTGTCCTGCCGCTGGAGCACCTTGAGGTGAACGAATCTTTATCTGTACAGACTGTCTGTCTACAATAGCACAAGAAGTAGTACTTTTTAATATTGGGTCATCACTACAGCATATATAGTATATAAACTCCATGTTGTATATATGTGATACAATTCTATGATTTATAATGATCAGAACGAGACATATATCGCTTATGCTACAGCGTCAAATCTGTAAAAAGAGGTGCGGAGTTGTAATTTACTTAAAGCCACATATCTTTGTGAAAATAAATACAGAAAAGATGCTCAAAAATGTGACAAATATCAGGAAGAGCAGCAACAACATTCACCGTAAGGAGAGTGAAACGTCAAACACATTTCATAAACATGCAGGGAAACATAATCTCTGAATTTATCTGTTTTTGGGTTTTTTTTACTAACTGGAACAATAAATCAAGCTTTGCTGTTTCATTTAAGTTTCTTAAATTCAAAAATGTGCAAATTGGACTTAATCTAATTATAAAATGGGTAAATACCCAATTTAATGGCAAACAAAAGCAAAATGATTTATGTGCTCAGTTATTTTGTCTTTTTCTATTTTACAATTGGTAAAGTAAGGTCACCAGCAAAAGGAGAAGTCCTGCCTCACCTCTCTGATTGCTGTGCAGAACTCGCTCTGCAGAACCTTCTTCAGAGACTGCAGCTTATGGCCGGGAACGTCTCCTGATTCCTGCAGCTTCTCCAGCAGCTCGATCGCCCGGGCAACATCTGGCAGGAGGAGGAACGCAGAATTGGTTATAACTGAGGATATATGTGTGTGGGCACTCTTAGCAACAGGGAGAGTTTTAAAAAAAAGTCAATTACATTAACAGCACAGCAATGACAAAGGCGCTGGAGCGAATCAATGGATGCCATAATGGAAATAGACTCGGTCAAAGCTGGCAATTGCAAGGATGATGGAGTAGGAATGAAATCTGTGAATCATTTGCATTGACTCAGGTTTATTCACAGAATGACAGGGAGCAGAACAAGGTAAAGGGTTTAATTTAAAGTGAACTCTTCCTGAAAATTGTGAGGCTACCAACTTCGCTCTTCTGTGCCTGCTGACGTAGCCTGACAACTTGATTTACGTTGGTCAAAGGGAAAACGGATGAAGATCGGAAAGAAATCACGAACAAATAAATGCGAATCGCAAAACATGAGATAAACGACACGGAGCTGAAAAGGTACGCTGGCCTTCGCTCAGACTTACAAAACACTTAAAGAGGCTAAATCTTAGAAATCCATCATTGCATAATCTGCTAATTAACTAAAAATACCATCCAAAACCACAATTCCCCAGAGACTTCAGCACATTTTTTGCTTTTAATTAAGCAGTCAACATGTTTTATATATTGCTTTGCTTTCCTTGTATTGGTGGAACCTTATTCTTATTCTTACTATCAAGTTGCGTAAATCACCATTGCAACCTGCAGAATACACACCACAGAGAGAAAAGCATTTAACTATTCTTCCCATTTGTATTTTTCTGTGTTTTGGTTTAACAAACTAACTGACTTTCAGTAGATGCATGAATAAAACTGAGTTGCTGAGCAGAGGATCAGTCCAGGACAAAACAGTCTAGTCGTTTAGTCTGATTTTTCTCAATCCAGTTGATTCTTTTGACCTCTACATCCCTGTGTGAATATGTGCCAGATTATTTATGACCCTTTGTAATGGCCCATTTGAACCTGCCTTTTATTACAGCCAGTTTGAATTACTGCGAAAGATCTGTTTAACACTTTCTGTTCTGAATCACAGAGCATATGGTGGAAATTTTACAATACATGAAGTTATATCCTTCCTGTAATGGATCCTCACATTCGACTTTCGGCGTAAAACTGTGCAGATGGCTTTGGTTGCTTTAGCCCCTGCAGTCATACGGCTAAGTAACATTCTGCTCCTCTTTGAAGGACTTCAATAGCAATAGGGTTTCAGACCGTTTTACAGACTGTTTCCCCTGCATGATGTAGTCTGAGGGAAAACTGCTCACAGCAAGGTCTGTGGGTCAGAAGGTAGCCGTGAAAAACTCCTGTTGTTTTTCAGAACCACTGCTGGGAGCGGAAAATGTCAGAGAGAGACGCCCGAAACTCTGCGTGAAAATGAAAAAAAGATACGCCTGCAGCTGACCAGCTTGAGCTAAACTGATATCATCTGGGTAAAGAAGGATTTCGATGAGATTTGTAGTAATAATACTTTCAATCGAGGTAAAAGGGTCACATTTTTAACCCTTTCTCTCAAAATCCAAAAAACTCTTATTCTCAAAAGCTCTTAATGAGCTGGCGGGCTTCCAAGCACCAAGGGCAAAGCTGTCTGGGAGTGTTCTGAGCATTTCTGTCTCATTAAACAAAGGTGAAAGGCCAGCGAGATGTATTTTTCTGTCTGCCTCTTTCTGCTCATTAACACACTTTACATAATCGGCATCAAGACCCTGCACAGAACTTCAGAGACGGATATTGCAAATATTATTTTTTTATTGCTGATCATAAATGACAGCTGGACGTTTCTGGATATAAGCTTTCCGAGTTAAAATAGGGCAATCGGGAACTCCCGTTTGCATCATCAGACTCAGAGAAGATGTGCAAATCCACGAGGGAGAGTTCAGATCCTTTCATCCACACCAGGCTTAGCATGATTATTAATTTACAAACTAATTTTTTCAAACATATTCTTAAATCTGAAGCATGCATAAAGAAATGTAACTAAAGTGTGTGCACACACCAGAAGCTGTGCACACTAACTTAGACATTTATACGCTCATCTTCTGCATGATTTAATGACTCATTTGAACATAAACTCTTATATCTGAGTAAATGTCCCTTAGGAGGTTACATCTCAATCACTGTATTTTGAAGCCATCAACAGAATTTAGTTGATTTTCTTGCAGGTCGTGACATTTTAAATACAGTCGCGCATTTCAAATGTCAAAATCTTCACCAGTGTGTGTTGAGATCATTGGTCACTAATGCTTTTCAAGCTTCTGGTTATTCAGGGATTAGTGAAGTTAATTAAAACTGTGCATCCGATACTTGTTTTTAAAATGAATTTTTTTCTATATAAATGTTTTTAAGTCATTCTAACTTTAAAAAGAAAAAAAAAGTCAAGCCCTCTTATCATAATGGATGCACATTTCTGAATGAAATTTGCATAAAACAATGATTTAAGTACTGAAATGTATTTTAGCTATAATAGTACTAATTTTAAAACAATGACTGCATTACAGAAGTAGATAGTCAATCTAGTTTCAGCTCCTGTCTGCAGATTGTTGACCGTCAGCCAGCAGGCCTTAATATTCCATCAGGCTCGCAAAGTATTAAATCACATCCCATAGAGGAATGAGTTGTAACCCAGCTCTAAAAAGGTTAATGATAGCACCACCGTAGCCAATCACATCACTTCATCAGGCCCGACTCGCACACAGACACGTCGCAGCATTTCTAAGTTCCCTACCTGGTGAGCTCAATAAAATCTCACATCTGGAAATGAATGAACTGCACCTATATTTTATAATACAGATTATATATAGAGAGGTTTTCCAATTTCCACTTTCCTCTAAGGTCTGGCCTGCCGACTTATTTTTTCTCTCTTTTGGACTATAACACATAAGAGAGTAAGAAAATGTGCAGCAGGTTCTTTGATGGAGTTCGAATCCAACATAAAATGAAGGAATTGTAAGATTATCCCTTTTCTCTGTATCATATCAGATGTCCTTAATCTTTATTTGATTTTTAAAAATAAAAGTGAACATGGTGGGAGCGATAAAAGCCACTCTGTAAACTGATTCCTGACCAAAGTATTTCCCTCAAAATTGTGATTTTCCATATGCAGGCAATTGCATGCTGCAAGTGAAGCCAGTTTACATTTATTCTTTAAATGTAGTAAACAATGTTTTGCTATAAAAATGTCCATCCAGTAACAAAAATAACACAATCCTGCTCAGCATGTGGCACCATTTCGCTATTTTACTCTTGTATAAAAGCAAATGCCAGTTGCAGGCTGGTGGCCAGGCCGCACTAAACAGTAATAAACTGTTTCGGTTTACCTCTGTGTCGCTCCGAGGCGAACCCAGACGTGGTGTAACGTCTGCTGGGTTATCCTCTGCTCAACACAAACAATAACGCATTCATGCAAATCTCGACACGGTTCGAAAAAGCTTTCGTTTTTCTGGTTGAATTTTAGCTTTGTTGTATTTGTGTTTGTTCACATCACTAGAGCTTTTGTTTCACGTTTATGTAAAAAAATAAAAACGCCTGAACTCAACCTGCCTTGCATCAGTAGGTTAGGTTGGATGTGATGGTTTAGGGAATATGTTAGGCGATTTCTTTGGAATTCTGGGAAATTATATCTTATATCTGAAGTTACCCAAAAAGTGAAACTGCTAATCAATGGCTGGGATCCTGAACAAGCTGCCTAATATGTTGGTAAATGTAACATTTAATTCAAGTATTTCTTCTGTCCCTTTGAAGTGTACTGGTAAAACTTGAGTCAGCTTTTTTTTAATCCGCTGATAAAGAACCGAGTGCTTATCTTAGCTCCTCTGCAGATTTCACGATATATTGGCAAACAGATGAATCTGCAGCTGTTTGATGTTCCCATACAGAACATTACAAGACATTTAACTAGGCTGGTTGCTGCTGCAGTTCTGTTTTTCTTCCTCCTGTAAACAAAATTGGGAATTTTTCCCTTTGATTATTTTAATTGGTGAATTTTTAATGATCATGCAGCATTTCTAAAAGTACTTCAAGTGAAAAGCCAGATGGTTTTGTATGAACCTGATCCTGTTTGGTTCTGGTCCTGATTGTCTCTAAATTCAGCCTTTAAGAACTTTTGTTCTTATTTTGGCCACGGCTGAAACACACAAATCTCTTCGCTTGGTGTTTTTGCAAAGAAAATAAAACCATTTTTTCGTCTTTTACTGCCTCGCTGTGCAATCCCAACTGTAGGTCAGAATAGGATATGCACGGTACAGTAAACTAGAGGAAAAACACCATAATTTCACATTATTATGATTTTTACACAAAGACGTGCAGCAAAAATCAATATAACGAGTGCTAACATTGTTCCAAACAGCAGATTTTCTCAGCGAGGGAAAAACGCCGGTCTCCTTTCACCTACACTTATCTGCCATCTATGGAAAATGTTAGGATGAGTGCAGCATCTATGTATTTTTTTCTTTGTTAACCAACTTTATGAATCTCTGAAGCATGGGCTGCACTCTCTCAAGGCAACTCTTGACAGAAAAGCTCTAAAATATCCATCAGTTTCTTCGTGATTTCTTTAATTTCAAGAACAATGCCTGAAAGGTATATTAGGATTTTTAAAAAATCATGAGTTGAAGCTGAAAGTCACTTTGCGACAACTATGTCACGCTCCATAAAGCTACAGCTACACTGAGCTGTTGCCACGTATCAGACGTCTTTTCTGTTTCTGTCACTCTAATGAATCAAAAGTGAGAAAATTACATATATTTTTAGCCAATAAAATTACGCAGATTTTGTTTTAGTCGTCACATGACTGTCTGAAGGTTTCACTCTGTTTTCCAAGATTGCCAGTTGTGAAAAAAGCCTTTTAAAGTTTAATTACTACCCTTTCTTAGATTGTTCTGTCAAGAATTTGAGAGATTCTCAGACATTAATTGTACAAAAAAGGGAGGAAAAAAGTATAAAGGTGATTGCTTTTTTCCCCCCTTGTGTTTCTTGCAATATTCTGTTTCATGGCCTATGAAAGGTTTCTGGAAAACAAAACGAGTCGTGGTGTTCTTGCTGTGTTCAAAAGAACATCAAAAAGAAGGTACAATTTTGAATTTGCCCTAAGGAGTTGATGACGTGTTCTGAAATCTCAACCTTTCTTCCTCATCTATCACGCAAAGGTGACATTTAAATGACAAAGACATTTTCAACATGTAAAATAAATGTAACCAAGCTAGCTGGTTAGCAGCCTTTGTAATCCGTCCATCCACTACCGCTTCATTTGTGATTTCATCCACTGGTACACATAACTAATTAATGACATCGTAAGGAAGGAACAGTGTGTGAAAAGACAACATGGCAGCCCTCAGCATAAACACAACTTATTTAAAAGTCAAGTCAAAATACAAATGGGTGGGCGTTTCCAACATTTTTCATGTAACACTTTTTCCGCATCTCCAATGGAAAGCTGAATGAAAAATGGGGATGTAGTGCGCCTGCTGTGTTGCAAAGCAGATTAAAAGGAAGACGTCACTCTGAGATTTCAGTGCACATCATCGGCGAACCCCGAGCCTGCAGGAACGTTCAACTTTTTTGTCTCATCTGTCTTGCAAATGTGACGATTAAATATTGAAGGCAAAGGCATTTACAGACGCAAAACAAGGATGGATCTATTTCTATTGTCAGTTGCCTAGCAACAGTGTTGATAAGCAACAAGAGATTTACATCACCTAAATGGCAAATTGATTATAGTTTTCTCTGTTGGAAAAATGACCTCATGACTGACTGAAGCATCAGCAGATAAACAGTTTCTTTTTTTTTTTTCATATGCTGAGATTTTTTTCTGGCTGTCTTTACTAACCATGTAAAATATGGAGTTAAAGTATCTGTAAGCACAATAACTCATCCATAATCTAGATTATTCGCCGCAAATCAAATCAAAAACAATTTTTTTTTTAACCTCAGCACATCCTAATAAAGAGTCTGTAGAATAAAAGTTAGAGGTGCATGCCGACACGAGTTTCCAGTCTCCCTTCCACCTGAAATGATGAGAGTTTTTAGTTTTGATTAGATTTTTTTGTTATTTGATCTGCTGATTACTGATTAGAGAAAAATTCAATTTCTGGGAAACTTCTGATTTGTGCGTCTCTCATAAGAAGACAGGCTAAAGAGGAAAATAACGAGGTATGTAAACGTCTGTCGCTGGCGTTTCTACAAAAAATGTGTCCCAGGAAGACTTTTTCCTTTGTTGTCACGCTGAAAAAAATTCAACATATTTGTTTGGAGAAAGTTGAGAAGCTAAACAAACTCATGGTGAGGTGTAACGAAGGCTTCAGCCCTCACTACGCTGTTGCTAAGAGGAGCTGGCGCTGGGCAGCATTCCAGTTTCCTGGTATAATTTGTCCATTTAGAGCAGAGAGCAGAACGTGGTGCAGTCCATCGGCGAGACTCAGAAGTGTCGCTTTGACACACAGCTGCGATAAGGTAAATAAAAAACATCCACATTAGTTGCAGAGCTCATTAAACCGGAAGATGCGGCAAATACCTCTACAAGCTCTTAAAACCGTCTGGCTCTCATATTGATTAAACTCTTGTTTTTCATCTCAGCAGATGTCAGAAGGTCTAAATTACCTCGGCGGATTCACATCACACCTTTTCAGATGTCATGAATGATAATAAAGTGTCCTGACAGAGGGCCTTGTGATCTGCATCTGCCACTCTGACCTGACTGCCCTTGGCGCCATCGGCGTCTCTGCCGTCGAATCCGACCTCGGAAACCGAAACGATCGCATTCCAAGCCGGTAAAATGGGCCAACTGGGTTTTTTACCAACCCAGCCCCATCCACATGCCAAGGGAATTAGCTCCAATTTACCCGACTGTGACTATGCTCTCAGAGCTCGACAAATCACTCCGAGTGGGCTAATGGCTCCTGCAGGAGCCTGCGGTGAAGACGGAGACAGAAAACATCACACTCCTAATGTCCTCTTCATCCTCCAGTAATGATGGGGCAGTGTCCCTGCAAGACAATTACCGGAGAAAGCGCTTATTTGTGCATTAACGGCAGGTTGTAGCAGCTGCTTGCGACGTAAACTTGTCAGCAACTTTTTAATCTCTTTAAATTACCTAAAACTGTGACTTGCCTCACTGAGATAAAAAAGCAGGCCAGGCAAAATCAAAAGGTGCTGCTTTTTCTAGCTGCACTCTGCATATGACAACCTCGCGTGCAGAAGGTGCAACGTGGTGAATTTCATTCTCTCAGATTTTCTTTCCTTCTCAACTGGAAGCCTGGAAGAATTTCACACAATTTCCTCAGCAACACCAGGACGGGCTAGAAAATGTCTCCCTCTGCACCAGGCGAAATAAACACATTTCCAGTTATAACCAAACAATTTCTTTGTCTACAAAATCACAGCAGAATCTGGCAGCTGGTGTGAAAGTCTGAGTGTATTTCTCCAAGTGGGTACTTGTTTTTTTTTTCTACAACAGCAGTTGAAACGCACTAAATAAGTTGTGGAAGATATGAGAAAGATGAGTGTGGAGCTCCAGAAGTCTGTTTTATCCTTGGGTAGAATTAGCAGCTGCCTGAAGGTTCCCAGCTCATCTATCACAGGAGTGAAAAGGATGCAAATGTCCAGCTGTCATACAGAGAGAGGTTGTGTGTTCATAGGATGAATATGTTTTAATAAGATAAGCGGGACAAAAGCTAAAGATTTTCTGAAGGCAGGCTGAATCAAGTCCTTACATCTTCTGAAAAGCCACTCGGCAAGGAAGAAGCTGTTAATGCACACAGGGATAAATTCTGGGGACTTGATTCATTGGCAATAGTAACTACCAATAATGTACATAATAAGCATTGATGCATTTGATGGGAAAAAGCTTGAAAGCTTGACAGCATACTTCCAAATGTGAAGAACGGAGATGGAAAAGTGCAAGTGTCCATGTTTAACTTTTGAATACGAAGAAAGTAAAAAATAAATAAAAATCTATAAATTCTCCCATATATGCAGCATAAAAGTAGCAGTGTTGGTGATGCTAACAGGTTTAAAGAAAAAAGGACATGAGTATTTTTTTTTCTGCAGTGCATAAATTCCTAATAAAGTCCTAATTCCTTCGTCTGTTTTTAACTGAACTTCACAGGGTTTTTTAAAACGTAAGAGGTTCAGATACTTTCAAAACGTTTTTATGAGTCAAATTACTAGTAATGTTTTAAATAACTAAATGTAAATTCAAAACTTTTCTTGGTAAAATGCATAATTATTTCATCGTGTTTGTGTCTATTTGCTAGGCTGCAGTTCTGGGCAGCTTTGAGCGCGCAAAGCGAAATGTAAGCATGACACTTCTCTAGGAAAGATAGCTACTGCAGTGAGCAGGGTTATGAAATATAGAAACTCTCCATTTGAACTGTAAACACTTTGGGTTTTCTGTCGAATATGGATTTAGTTGCTCCGAGACTCGGAGACACCTCGCCTCTACCAGTGGAAGAATTAAAGTCGAGGATTAAACCTGAGACTTCAAATCGTATTAGGAAATAAAACTGTTGCCCAAACACGGCATTAATTGATGTCAAAACATTGCATTTGAAGATTATTTCTGTGATGCATCAGCAAGAGAATTCAAATGCACCTGAAAAGGGAGAGCAGATATTTTAAAAACAAGCACAAGCCATAACGCCTGATTGCAAACGGCAAGCAAAAAGCTACATTTCTAGTTACAGATGTGCAAAACCGGTCGAGAGAAAGTTCCTCAAATGATGTGCAGCCGAAACTGAAGAATAAAAGTCGTTCTGCAAAGCATTGACTCAGGGGGAAAATACAGATGATGCACACCACATTTTTCATATTTCCATCTGTAAAGAAATGCATGAAACGTTTTTTTTCACTTCTGAATTATGCGCCACGTTCTGTTCATCTAATGGATTAAATACCAATAAAGTACATTGACACTTGTGGTTTTAATAAGTCAAAATGTGAATAAGCAGTTTTGAAGACTGCATATATTAGCAAGACTGTATAGAATATTTTGGTGTTTGTAGGCTCTTATAATGCAGGAACGCTTATTTCTGGTCTGAACGCTTTACAAACTAGAGGTGCTCATCCTGCAGAAGTTTCTGCTCAGTTTCCTTTACGGAAGGGTTGCGATTCATGGGGCAACCCATTTTAATAATTAAATGCCTGCTTTTCTGAGACGGTCAGAGGCTTTTCTCCATTGTTCTCCGTGGTGCGTGCTAATCACAGTCATTTCCTCTCACAATAACAGGAAGGAGAATGAATTTGAGCTCTTTTTCATCCTGCAGTGACCCAACAAGCCAAGTGGGCGCTCTGGAAATGAAAATATCTTGTTCATTTCCTCCCAATGAGCATTTGTCAAACTCAGCAACTCAACAGCTAAAGCCTGCACTCGACACGAGCGCCGAGGACCTTTTCATTAGCAATTATAGTGTTTTCTCCAAATTTGCTGCACATAGGCAAAAGGAAGCCTATAATGGGGCGTCTTTCTGACGGCTCCTATGGAGAACTATCATTACTACTGCTCCTGGTGTTACGCAGCTGCCGGCAGCTGACTGGTCCAATTCATACCACGGCATGTGAATTCCTTCCCCCTCCTCCCACTCTCACGGCAAACACGCTGATGTCACAAGTGAATCACTGCCTCAACAAATGACTCAGATCAGATTAACTGAATGTATATTTAAAGACATTCTTTTTGACTTAAAAAGACAGTTTGTCAGGAATCGAAAGCCTCCTCCTGTAAGTCTGACAAATGCAGAGGCTCAGCTTGTGTTGTGTGTGCGTTTGCCTCGTGCAATCTCGGGCTCATTTCATTAACTCAGCATGCATTAGTGCCTACTTCTGCACCCAGCAGACTGTGCATGAGTAAAGCCTTACAGTGTATAGAGGGTAAACCTGCATACAGATCGTTTTAAAGCAGAATCTGCTTGTGGTTTGTTCTATCTGTCACCAATAACTGATGAGGTAAAGTCAAAACAGTGATATCCTAACTGGTATCTTTAGAAACTGGTCATCTTCCTCTTTATTTAGCACAAATATACATTTTTAACAAGATTTCAAGAGATCTTCCATTTTTTTGTGCTTTGTTAACCTTAAAAACGATTGTAACTACTTCCATGAACCAAACAAGTGATGCTTTCATTTTGGATGCAAACACACTGGCTTGCAGAAGTAGTCAAAACTCTTAATATACTTTTTTTTTTCATTTTATATCGTTGCACACAAAACATTACATGTCAAACTGCAACACGAAGAAGCACAACTAAAGTTTTGGAGAAGTTTTCCACAAGCCCTGCAGGAAACTCGACAGATGATGAGATCAAATTCAAACCTTCTGACCAACATACAAAACACACTCAGAGCACAACATCCCTACGATAGTGCATGGGGGGTTTCTTCACTAGAAAAAGGGAAATCTGTCGATGTGACGGTGGAGAAAGGTCAAATTAAGGCCAGTCCTGCAGTAAAATCCAATTGA
The DNA here is from genome assembly GCF_051168715.1 of Poecilia mexicana. Taxonomy (NCBI): domain Eukaryota; kingdom Metazoa; phylum Chordata; class Actinopteri; order Cyprinodontiformes; family Poeciliidae; genus Poecilia; species Poecilia mexicana. The sequence goes on from NW_028263392.1 coordinate 13,949,889, forward strand.
AAAGCTGCAAAAGACTCAAGATTGAGTCACAGGTTCCCCTTCCAGCAGACCAGAGCTACAAGGGAGTGTTTCACATCAGTTGTTTCCAAACAAGTTGAAAATGCTCACAGGCCACAAAAATTCACGTTTTTTTTTTTTCAAAAATGATGGACCCAAAACATAAAAAGTGTCACTCTGGCTGGTTTTGTTTCTGGCTGCACCTACAGCTCTGTTGCTTGGTAGAAAGGGGTTCTGGGCTCCAGTCCTTGCCTGTAGCCTTTCTGCATGAAGTTTGAATGTTCTCCCTAAGCACAGGTGGGTTCTCTCTGAGTACTGCAGCTCATACCCTAAGAAGTGTGCCTTCGCATAAACCACCTACTCTGGCTGCAAAGTTGGCAAATGTGTTGAGTTCTGGACCTGGGCTGAACAAAACCATTCTGAGGGCCGACAATGGCCCTTGGGCCACGCTTTGGACACTGCTGGTTTAGCTCAAAGCATAGTAATGTGTCTGAAGAAGCCAAGGTCCAGACTTAAATGTGATTGAAATTCTCTGGCAAGACTCAGACATTTATTTTGACAGCCTTTCTCCTTGTAATATTATTGAGCTATTTTGTGAAGAATGAGCAAAGAATGGAGTCTGTAGATGTGGAAAGCAGGACAGCTTCACCTGAAAGGGGCGTCCAGCTGTAACTGCAGGAACAGGTAGCTCTATAAAACGGGATTAATGGACATAGGCTGCCTCTTAAAGTTCCAGGAAGATGCTGAAAGAAAGTTTAAGGGGTATCAATACTTCTGCACGCATGAATGAGGCATAGATGAAAAGAAACCAGGCTAAAGAATTGCTTCCAATCAGAGAACCGCCGTTACATTGTCTGCCAAAGGAACGACCTGTCTGGTGTGTGTGTGTGTGTGTGTGTGTGTGTGTGTGTGTGTGTGTGTGTGTGTGTGTGTGTGTGTGTGTGTGTGTGTGTGTGTGTGTGTGTGTGTGTGTGTGTTGGTGCACCTGCACAGCTACAACACAAACTCCACAAAGTAGATTTCTAACAGCCCAGCTTTCCCTGGGTGCGGATCATAAAGCCATCCATGACGGGTCAACATGTTACCAAATAGGTTACATAATACGCATGACGATGAAAACGGAGCACTGTACGCGTACAGTGCATTAGTCAGACGTTTGTGTCCACAAACGTCACAAACCATGGGAGAAAACCTGCGCTCCGTTCAGCCAACACGAACCGAACCGACGGCGTTTACGTTCAGCTCATTTCGCCTTGAAACAAACAAGCAGCCGTTCAGATCGCGTTAGGAAATCCGAATCGGACACAAACGCGTTTCATCCAACCCCGAAAGGCATTTCCTTGAAGTTTTGGACGTGTGCTTAAAAAGAAAAAGGGAAAAAAAATCAAAAAAATCCATCCAATAATAATTTAAAACAAAAAACAAAAAAACAGGGAGTCCAAAACGCGAAGCTCCGAGCGCCTTACCTCTTTCCAGTGTGAGCGGCTGGACCACTGTCGCCATGACTGCTGTTTACTGGAGACTGAAGAGACGAGAGGAGCTGCAGCATCACAGACAGAGCGAGGAGCCACAGAGAGGGAGGCTGGGAGTGGTTACAGGAAGATTTGATCTGCTCCCATCCTCTCATCACTTTGTTGCTCCTGTTTGCAGGAAAAGCACCGCTGGTTTCGTCAAAAACTTGCGCAATTGTGCATGCTAATTTTTCAAACTTATGCAGCAGAAACAATCACCTTATGTGTGACTAGAATGATAAATAAGGTAAAAAATTAAAACAGGTGGGATTTTTTTTTTCTTTTTTAGCAAAACGAAACAAAAAACATCGCATTACTGCATTACTTTCTGAAACAGGTTCACAACAAATCAGCTGATTTTCTACAGTACCTTGCAAAAGTATTCACACTCCGTGCAACCTCGTACTTAAATTGATTTGTGTATGTGAAGTGAGAGTATAGAATATTATTGTGAAAGAAAAATTGTACTTACAAAAATCTGAAAAGTGTGGCATGCTTTTGCAGAAGCCAGTTTTGCATGTCTTTGGGGGAATGCCTTCACCAGCCTTTTACAGCTAAAGATGAAGCCATTGGAGAAAGATGGACTGCAAACATCAAGACTTGCCTCTCTTGCCTATCTTTAATGTTTTTGTCCTAGTGAATATGTATTTATACTGACAACAAATAATAAAAATATATATCACTTAAGAATATCAGCGTAAACAGGGCTAATCGCAAATCCACACCATAGTTGCATCTTTATATATTTGTTTTACAAAAAAAAAACTGTTGTAAACTTCAAAACTTTTTCCGTTCGTGTTCTAGTCACATATAAAATCTAATTTAAATATACTGAGGTTCACATTTGAGGCAAAATGTGAAACATTTCCATGGGTCTGAGGGCAGAGTATGTTCAGTGGATTTTTTTTTTTCTAAGCTGTTACAGGAAGAGCCCTCCACTATCATTAAATGTGCAAATTCACTCTTACAAAGTCAAGATGTTCTCCTGTAACCATTTTCACTCTTCAGAGTGGGACCTCAGCTTGATGATGGAGGAAATCTGCCCTCATTCAGCCATAAACACATGAGGAAGGTGACATTAGTAACAACAAACTTACAGCAACGATTCCTTCAACGGAGGTTTTCCACAACAACCTGAACAAAGCAATTTTCTAAAATTGTCTTAGTGTAAAAAAGAACACAAATTAAACATTTGCTTTTGCTTAGCAACTTGGAATACCTGACAACAACATAGATGTTGTCAACAAAGCTGAATTAGAAACAAAATGTCTGTCTATCTCACTAATTTATCATCATATTCTGTAGGTTTGCACATTAGATGTTTTATGTTTGCATGCATAATTTTTGTTTTCGCACGTCTGAACAACCGCGATCCAAGTGATCCATCCAGCCACCGCGCCGCTGTGATCAGTTGGCCGGGAACACGGCTGCCATTAAGGTATATTGTGGAGCGCTGAGCCATGCTTCCTCTTATCTCCTCATTTGCCTTCATGCGCTGCGTGCGGCCTGATAACGACTAAATGACGGCAGTGAACCGAAGTTGAAGGGTTTAAGGATTAATCTTGATGTTTACGCGCCGCCGTAGAGCCGAAGCACTGACTCTCCTCGGATACTGTACATCAGCCGCTAAATGGTGCCTGAAGTCCTGGCGCTGTGGTTAGAGCCGATGGAAGTCATGCTAAAAAAACAAAAACGAAACAAAACAGATCTTTAAAAAATAAAAATGTTAGAAATTTGTGACAGATGTGTCGCACGGGTCACAAATCCAAGCTGAACGTGAAGAAACGCCTGAAGCAAGAAGCAAAGAAGCTGTTTAAAGTGAATATGTTCATACTCACACATGATGTTTATTTAGTTTTGTACAACAGAAGCTAGAGGAGTGTGAACTTACACCTCAGAAGCTCTAACTGTACTTCATAGAAATAAAACAGTGATGCTATTTTTGGAGGGTTATTACATGATTAGAAGTTTTTTTTTACTTTTTCTAAACCTTCACACTCGTAATTACACAGTCAGGATGTGCTGGTGAATTCCAGCCATCCCACCCAGCTGTTTGCTGAGGTGAAGCATTTAGTGGATAGAGGGTGAGGGCTTAGGGAGCATGCAGAAGGAGGCCACAGTGAGATTACAGGCTCACATCCATGTGGGCTGTAATACAGTTCTGCTTTTTTTTTTTTTTCCCCAAGAGCTAGGATTATATTGCACTGCTTAATGCCCTCCCACTGCAAGAGAACTGATTTCTCAAAGGCGTCCCCTCATCCTAAAGGACACACAAGAGGCCACGCAGACGGGCCAAATCGGGATTGTCGTCCCAGAGTAAAATATGCCATTAGCGCGTGTTAGAGTTTGGTTTGCGATGCTGGATTCCTCTCAGGATCTACTAAGTTCTAAATGCTGTGATGGTATTTTGGGAATTAATTTTTCAATGAAAGTGAATTTAGCTGCTTGCCATTTGTAAACTAACTCTGCAAAAAAAACTTCCCTTGACGTTTCTTCTGTGTCTTTGTCTTCATGCTGCCGTTTGTTCTCTTATGTTCCTCTGAGACCTTCACAGAAACTCGATTTACCTGAGATTATTTTACTTATGCGACTTACTGACTACCTGATTCCGTTTGGTGGAACAGAATTATATTTCAGTGGATTAGAGTACATGGAAATATGCTTCATTTGTAAAACAAACACACATATATCAATGTCATTTCACATATTATGCACTTTGACTTTGTATGTCACATTCTAATCTGACAAAAAACATGTAAGTTTGTGCTTGTAGCATGGCAAAACGTTGAAGGGGTGTGCTTCTTTAAAATTTGAACCATAGCAAGTTGATGTTACTGTTCTTCCCTAAAACGACGACAACTGGGAATTATTGTGTTTCAAGTCAAAAAGCAATCTTTATCTCAAAGCTTATTTTATTATAAATCCATATTCAGACACTCGGCAGTGAAGAAATATAGAAATGCAGGTAATCGGAAACTCTTTTCTCAACCTTTTAGAATTTAAACTCAAATGATGAAATCAGAAAGGAGGGCAAAAAGAGCAGCTATAAAAACCTCAGTTTCATCCTGATAAGCCTGGTAAAGATGCTGCTACTGTAGTTAGTGCTTTCTGTCAGAATGCAACATGTCCTGCCAGTTATTTGTGCAAACAGAAACTGTTTGAAGGAACACTGATGTAGGGGGAACAATTGAAATAAATTGCTTTTTTAATTAAAAGAGAAAAAAACTGATTGAAAGTTCGCAAGTGGGATGCAAATTAAAGAGGAAAATATTTGTTTGGAGGTTATTTCCTGTCACAGTTTAAATTTCCATCAAAGCAATAAGTGTAACGAACACAGTAGTTGCACAGGCTGCCACTTCCCCGGAGAGAGAACCATACGTCTGATGGAAACATTGTTTAACACATATAAATAGAAACAGATGATGTGAAATATCAGATGGTTGAGTTACTCAATTCCAGTGGGATTCAGTGCAGAGGTCATGTCCAGGGAGGGTCAACTGGATTATGGGTATTTTTACCAGGAGCTGTGATGGAAGAACTGCGCACAAAAACACCAGAGATCAGTGAGAAACTGCTGCTGCACAAGAGATAGTAGTTCAGACATTAGAGCTGCACAAGTGACTGAGAATTAATGTTCTTTTATTCATCCCCCCTTACTTTGAAACCCTTAAATTACAGTGCTACCTTGGTCTGAAACCTCAATTATGCTTCACATGAAGTGAAATTTCATATTTCAGCATCAGATAAGTGTTGATCAAAATCAACAACAACAACAACAAAAATGAGTTCAGGAAAGTATAATGAGATAAAGTTAATTGATTTGAGTAGGCCACGTTTGTAATATTTTCTCCTGGAGAAAATGTTATGCAATTATTTTTGGGAAATAAACCTAAGAAATAGCTGAGAATCTAGTTTTTGAAGAGCATTACAGGCTACATTGCAGCTTTGGTTATGTAATTTTTTTCCTCCCCCTTGTCGTAGCGCAAAGCTCCTCCTGCGTCAACTACATCCAGTTCATAGTTCGCATTCCTTGAGGGCATTGTAGTAGGATTTCTAATGAGGTCTTCTCTGCCTTCAGGGGCCCCAGGTGAACTCCTTCCGTGTTGAATCGTGCAGCTGGGTTTGTTATCTGCAACGAGGACATCGTGTCAAAGTACTGTTTAAGTCAGCAGAAACTATGCATTCCCAAATAAAGTACTTGGTGCGCCTGAAGCCCTGCGCTGCGGCTCGCAGCAAGCGGATCCTCGAGAGGAAACTCTGGTCTCACTGTGCAGCAAAACAACAGTTAGAAGGAGGCTTTAGCGCGACAGGACTAAAGCATGCAGCTGCAAGAGAACATGCTGTTGTCGGAACACAGCGCTGCAGGAACTATGCGTCTGACTGCGCGTACAGCCGAGCTTTCGCTTCGGCAAGGGACCACCCGGAAACTTTCTGGGGTGAGATGGCGCAGAATATAAGCTGGTTTGAGCCGTGGAGCAAAACTCTGCACGTAGAGGACCCGGTGTTTCCAAACTGGTAGGTTTTCAGCAAATGTTTTTATGCTACACATATCAAACTGACTAAAAGAAAGAAATTAAACAACCCCCATCATGTTTCCTCAACTAAGCTGAAAGATAATAAACGGTATCCAAAACTCAAATTACTCACAAAAAAACAACTCAGTTTATGGAGCGCCAAATATGCCATAATGTGAATACGTCATTCAAGTGTTACGCAAGTGCTATTCAGAAAATAAAAGTAGAACAAAAATTCATTAAATAAAAAACAAAATATTGATGTCAGAGGAAACCCTTATTTAACAAATAAAAGTTACGCAAATAGAATATCAGCTGTCCTGCTACACAGAGGCAACCAGTTTTTTTATGGTATGTCTGAAATGCCAAAAAAATCTTCCTGTTGCATAGTAGATTTTTTATATTCAAAGACATTAATTGTACTGTAATTATAATAAAAGGGTTTAAACAAATTTGAGCAAATTTAACAATGAATATGTTGAAAGCAGCCATTAGTTTTGACATGTAAATGAACAAAAAATGCGTTTTGATGTTTTGTGGGGTCTACTTTAGTGTTTTATGGTGTTTTTTAAACAAAATTGTATATTTTAACATCACAATTAAATTTAATTTTTCTTTTTGTTGTATTATAAGGCAAAAAGTTGAATGCAATTGCAAAATTGTCAGTTAAAAATTAGAGAAATTTTCTTTAATATAATCATGGCGGTCTACAATGCACAGAGCAATCTGTGTAATAAAAGAAGACAGCAAAAGCCTTCAAGAAAACAGATGAACCACCTGAGTTTATTTTATTTTGGAGTTGTCACTTACACCATCTGATCTAGAAGAAAAATATTCTGAACGCTGGATCTCAGTGACATTCACAAACAAATTATTCTCCCTTCTTGCAATTTAACTGTATTCAAAGCAGCATAATGGTCTACCATTAGACCAATGTCTCTGTAATCTGCAAAAAGAGACCTTTGTCAAATGAGTTTGTCCTCTACACATCCTTTTAAGCATAATCAAGAGTGCACATGTTTGCACATCTCTTAAAAGATGCTAATGTGCAGCTAAGATCAATTCTATTTCACATAATAGATAACAACTCTAATCTTGACTAAACTTTTTGTAGTCATGCTAAACCAAACCTACAAATATCTTCTGTATTCTAAAAGAACCAACAAATTAAAGGTATTTGTTTAGATGTGAATGTGATGCATGTATCTCTGTGATGTTTAAAGGTCTGCCTTTCTGCCAGGTTTGTAGGAGGGAAGTTAAACGTGTGCTTCAACGCTGTGGATCGTCATGTTGAGAGTGGCCGCGGAGAGCAGCCAGCCATCATTTATGACAGTCCAGTGACTGGAACGAAGAAGATCGTCACCTTCCGAGAACTGCAGGACCAAGTGTGTGTTAGCAAACGAAACAAAGAACTGAACAGCACAATTAGCCTCCTATAAGATCAAACATATTCATAAGGTTTGATTTTAAGGTTTGCAAGCAAAATATGTTTTGGTTTTGTGAAGGTAAAAGTTGGCAGTTCATGACAGCCATCATTTTGTTTTTAAAAATAAACTTTGTCGTAAAAACTCCAGTCTTTTAACACGACTGCTTTATGTCATGTCGAGTTTATATTCAGTTTTCTGCATCACTTCCTCTGATCCAGGTGTCCAGACTAGCAGGAGTCCTCGTGAAAAATGGGGTTCAGAAAGGAGACCTTGTTGTCATCTACATGCCCATGGTGCCCCAGGCCATGTTCACCATGCTGGCCTGTGCACGGATTGGTGCTCCACACAGCCTAATTTTTGGTGGCTTTGCTTCCAAGGAGCTGTCAGTCCGCATTGATCATGCCAAAGTAAGGATTCTCTGCTTTTCACCCTGCATATTTTTTTTTACTACATCTGTACTTTTGTTCTTAGGAAGCTGCTGATATACGTTACTTTTTGTCTAATAGGGTGATGTGTATCCATATCTGTGTCTGTGTGTTCTGTAAATAATTAAAAGATAAATGTACTTGACTCACCTTTGCTATTTTTAGTTAAATATGATTAATCATTACCCAAGAAAACCCACATCATGTTTACTTTACACACGCCTATCCATCATTTCAGTGCCACCATGATTCACTCTTTGACTGATACTAATGTTTGGTTTAACATCCCCGACATTACTGAAAAAAAACATGGGATTTTCTCGATCTATCAACAAACCTCGGGTCCAATCACTTTCCTTCATTTAAATTTATTGGATTGCTGGCACAGACTGGATTTCTAAGCATAGTGTATCTCAATACGGTTGAGATTGCAGCTTTTAAAAAAGGCCATACTTGTATCTTAATGATCTGATGTAACTATTCGAAACCAGTTTGATGTTTTTGGCGAGGTTCGTGGTTCATTATCATCTTGGAACCCCCTGTTGTGCTTGCAAATGTGTAAACCATCTGTCCCAAAATGGCCCATGAATGAATGTGTCAGGATCTTTTAGGGAGAAGCCAGTAGCAACCTCTGCTGCAAAGTCAGGACCTTCTGGAGAAAAGTTTTAATGTTGGACAAGACAAAGTTTTAGCTATTTGTGACAAGAAGTATGTTTTGCAAAGTGAGAATTGTGGATTAAGATAAGTGGATGGGTTGAAAAGTCCTATTCGTTTTGAGTTTCAACATGACGAATCCCAAAGCAAACTTATGTTGGGATGAATAAAACATGCTAACAGTGAGCTAACTTTCATTAAACTGGCCTTCTGAAAGCTCCGGTGTAATGAACACTTATGGATTAGGTTTAAAAGTTGTTTTTTGCTAGAAAACGTACTACCGTATTTTTCGGACTTTTTTCCCCCCAAGCTTTGAACCATGCGGCTTTCCTGTGGATTTTTCTTCAACCGCCAGGGGGCTCTTTAGCAGGAAGTGAACAATTGGAAGTCAGAATTAGAAATCAAAGAAGAAAATGCCCGCTATCTAATATAGTTAGCCTGGAATTAATAAAGTGAGTTCAGTTACACAAATATAGTGGAGGCGTGCTGGGATTTTTGCATAAAACAGCAAAATTGTTTTACCTGAATCTCTAGATTGGGTGAAACATGACAGAAAAATCAAATATGCAGTTTTTATTTTACATCGAAACGACTCCAGGTAACTCAGGTTGAGTGAAAAATTGAAGAGAGTGATACAAAGCAAGCAAGCAGCCAAACTTTTAAAACAAATGTTTTTTTGTTGTTGTTTTTCACTTTTATATGCTTCAACCCTCTTAATTTGAAAGGCTACAGGAAATGCCTTTGATCACGTAGGAAGGCCCCAGGTGTGCAGCAGGCTTGCACTTGATTGCGCAACTGCCAGGAAGGCCTTGTGCGAACTGCATTCTGGAGAACACTCCAATTAGTTATTCTCTTTCAACATTTTCCCATGATTGGTGTTTTTGCAGCCCAAGATGTTGGTGACGGCCTCGTTCGGCATCGAGCCAGGCAGAAGAGTTGAGTACATCCCTCTGGTGAAGAAGGCGCTGGAGATGAGCTCTTACAGACCCTCCAAGGTCCTCATCTACAGCAGGCCCAACATGGTGAGGCGGTCTGGCTAACGCAGCAGAAATCTGCATCCCACACTGTGGCAGGGTGACGGAACATGCAGGTTTCTAAAATGCACCAAAGGCTTGCATTTCAAGCAAGCTGACTTTTATGTGGCTCACTTGTAAATTATGATTTATAATCAAATCAAAAACATGCAGTTTGTATGTGACATTTGAGAATGCCGAGTATGACTGAGATGTTATTTGCAGTTTGGAAGCAGACCGGCTTTTATTGAGCATGTATACAGGAAAATGTAACGTTATGTTGGTTAAATTAGGCTGAACTTGATTTGAATACTTTAATAGTTAATTTAGGTAACGTTTGTCACGTTTAAATACAAACATTGGAGCGATTTCTTTACAAATCTGTAACAGATTTTTGTATGTCTCGCATGTTGCTAATATGCTAACTCAAAGTTAAGGTGTTTACTGAAAGGAGAAAAATACACACAGAGATCAAACTATTTTTATTGGCAAAAAATGCGTTTAGAAAGTTAAACTTTTAAATGTTTTTCTTTGTTTCAGGACAAAGTTTCCCTCGATCCAGAGCTGAGTCTGGACTGGGACCAGGAAATGGCCGCTTCTCGTCCACATGACTGTGTTCCTTTACCCTCCAACCATCCTCTGTATGTCCTCTATACGTCTGGGACCACAGGAACACCAAAGGTACTGGCTATCAGTTATTGGTTTATTATTGACTTCAAGTAGGGTCGCTTCTTGACTGTCAGATGACTGAGAAAGAAAAACTCTTTACCTTGATTTAAAAACTTAAAGTTTCTGAACACCAGCAGAAAAATGTTGAGCAGAATTCAAAGGTTTTGACGCAGCCTTAATATGCCTGTCAGCATAAAATCAATGACTTGCCCTTCAGAAACATGAGTTTTCAGACATGCATGCATTTTTATTTGCAAAAAAATCTCTACCCAGTAGTTTGGTAAACTTTCTATTTATATGTCCTAGATTTCAGAATATTGATATTTTTCTTTTCCTATGATGGAAAGCTGCAGATGTGAAACAATGAAAGTTATCTTTTTTTTTTAGTCAGACTGACTTTTTATTCTTGGGAATGTAAAGATATGGTTGAGCTTTTACTTATTAGCAAATGCAATAGTTGTATAAAAGTATACTGTGATGTTTTTCTGTGCTTGGATGTTAAATGCAGCTTTTTCTTTGTGTATTTATGGTTCCAGTTTTCAGGTGGGAGGCAACAAATTATTATTTTTTTTTAAAAAAAGGAAGCTATTCACTTTGTCTGAAAGGCTGTTTATCTGCAAAACTGTGCAAAAATATCCAAGAAAATCAAAATAACCTGAGTTATCCTGCTGTGATCTGATGATTATATCCCTGAGCCGTTTAGCAAAAAAAATCTGAGTTACTCTACAATTATAGGCATAAATGAATATTTTAATCATTAGTTATTCTCTCAGAAACTGATTAGCAATGAATCTTGTCTGTTCAGAGAAGTTGGGAGATTTACTGTCTGAGTTTGTCCTAAGTAGCTGTTATTTATGGAGGCTGCGTGTGACTCATCAGATCTTCAATGCTGCGAAACAATCTGCAGCCGATATAAAATCCATCACTCTGACATAAATACGACAGAACATTTCCACAGCAGCAGGAGTTGATTCAAACAAAAACAAAAAAATCATTGACGCCCTGCAATAGCATAATTTATTTTTCACTAAAAGGTAATAAAAGAATCTCATGGGCTTCTCCTTAATGGAGCTGCAATTGGCAACTTTTTCCCGTTCGCTGCAATGTGCTCACATGGTTGACCAAGATGGAGCCTGACGCCACTGTGTGTCGGAAGCATTAATTCGAAAACCAAATATAATCCCGCTCCACACTGCCCGGCTGAGCATCTGTGTTTTAACCGATATTAGAGCCCTGCTTTGTGAAATACCTGTCACTGCTTTAATGTCTTTCTTATCTCATTCCCCAGGGCGTTGTGAGAGACACTGCAGGCTACGCCGTTATGCTGAAATGGACCATGTCAAATATTTATGGACTCAGTCCCGGAGATGTAAGTTGATAAAGCGTTCTCTCCTGAGTTATTGCTATTCTTATGGGGAGGGGAAAAAAAAAAAGAGTAAGCAATCAGCAAAGAGATGGATGAATTTTCACTTCAGGGATGATTTGATTACAGTGAGAAACACAATAGCTTTTTAACTTTCTATTTTCAGCTACATTCATCATTTAGATGTCTATTTGATTTACATCTACATTTTCAGTGCCTTCAAGCTTTTAAAGCCTTATTTTTTTTGTCCCAGTTTTTAATGCAATTCAAAGAATGATAATGTAGCTCTTGTTCTGTGATGTATGATATTACATACATATATTCATTTGGTGCAGGTTTGGTGGGCTGCCTCTGATCTGGGCTGGGTGGTCGGCCATTCCTACATCTGTTACGCTCCTCTTCTCCATGGTAACAGCACCATTTTATATGAGGTATGTCGCTTTTAGAACAAGACGGTGTAGAAATGGTGCAAAATAAGTTTGGCCTGCAAAGCATGCAAATGTATTACAGCAGCATGTAGATATGTGAGGAATGCTGATCAGGACAATGAAGCGTACAGTTATGAAGTAGAAGGAAAGATGATTTTGAGAAATTAGTTCTCAGAATGTGTTGAAAATCCCCTTGTAGTGACGTCGTGCTGTTGAGATGCTTTTCTTCTGTGGCTTCTTCAAGCTGCAAAGCATTGTAGACTTGGAGATTTGCCTTCTGTCTGTTTTCAGTTGAAATTTGACTAAGATTTTCCCATTTTTGCAAAAAAACACGTTCACTTTTCAGTCCTAAGACATATAGATGTGGACAGACCCCCAAAGGCTTCCTGTTGTAGTTGCAGTGAAAGCAAACATGTTGGAAATCATGTTTGTAGATTTCTGCGTAGCGAGTTTGAGGCATTCAGGACTCAAAATGTTTTGCAGAAAGCGTCCGTCATGTTTGTTTTTAGAGCACGCTTCCTTTATTTGCTGCTTTTCTCTCTTTAATCTAACAGATGTGACACCTTTGTGTGATTCATGCTTTCCCACCTTGAGGTGAAATGTCATCTTGTTAAAAAGCCACAGAGGAGTTTTTGATCATTGTGTTCTTGACATTAATTTATTTGCTTGGTATTCATTCTTTGAGTTTTATACAATTATGTCTGTTTTGATGCGCAGACTGTTCTGAGGTTTTTCCATTTGCTGATTATGCCGTTTCTTTCAGTTCTGATTAGATATCCTCTATGATTTTTCTCTGACCTGAGGGAAGCAGCCTCCCTTCAATAAGACTGATTTATAGTTTTTTTTCTTTCCTTGTGGGTTTTTGTTTAAAATGTTTTCATTAATTCTCCGCTGCACATAAACACAAATGTCAGTTTATGTGACATAACTACATTTACAGGTCTGGACTTTGACTGTGCCGCTCAAGCATCAACCATATCATTGCAGTTCAGTTCAGTTTACTTGTACAGCACCGTACACTGTACAGATACTGTTTCCATGTCTTGTTGGTGTTTTGGGTTGCAGACGGACACATTTTATTTTATGTTCCTGATTGTAGGGAAAGCCAGTCGGGACTCCAGATCCTGGCGCGTTCTTCCGTGTCCTGTCGGAGTACGGCGCGTCCTCCATGTTTACCGCACCCACCGCAATCCGGGCCATTCGGCAGCAGGACCCCGGCGCCGCAGCCGGCAGGAAATACCCTTTGACCAGGTAGATATCACTGCATCATGTAATGATCAGCCACATCAAGACACGTTTTCTCTCTTGATTTGGAAACTAGCAAATGAGAAGGTCTTAAATAGATGATTGATAATTTATTGCTGGCAGTTCTGTTAGTTTTTTTTTAGCAACTGTAGTTTTTAAAAATGCTAAAAGATGTTTTGTGTGGTCTGTGTTTGGTAGCTGCGGAGCGGCAAACTAAGTACAGCTTTATTTATATGCTACCTTTCAGGATATAAAATCACAAAGTGCTTCACAAGAGCCAGCAGTGCATTAAAAAAGTCCTGATGCAGTACAGTGTAGATTTTACAGCCCATTTGCAAACAATTGATGTTTCAGGATGTTCACAATATGCTGCCAGATTTTCTGCTCTCCCACATAAATGTGTTTTTCTGTGTCTAAGCATGCATGGCAGCTTCACAGCCTCAGCTTGTTTTGCTCTTCATGTGACGATACCTGTAGCAGGGAGTTAAATACATTTTTTTTCTTTTTATTAGTTTGGTCCAGTGATTCAGGTACTTGCCGAGACGATCACATTTGTCAAATGTTTGTTGTGGAGCAGAAAACTTGGACCGGAGGGTTGGTTTGTCAGTTTATCGCTTCATTCTTGTTCAGCAGTCTGAAATGCCTCTCGGCACACAATCGTAAAGCAATTCTGAATCTTGGTGACCTTTGGCCTCAGTGACTCATTCACTGAATGCAGCAGTGTGTGTTGGGGTCCTCTGTTGCAGGCGCTGAATAAACTGCAGCTTTTGAAACTGCAGTCATTTAGGTTTAATAATTTTTCAATGTGCCAACTTGTTTATTCAAGATCACCGTTTTTCTTCGGCTCAAAATAAAACGCCTGTGTGACATAGTGGTAGAATAACAAAGACAACATAATTTTACTCCACTGTGATTTGCTAAATTTCCACTTTAATGGTCAGTATTTTACTAAATTTAACAATCTTACTGAAACGAGGAAACAAATGTTTGGGTTCTACGGTAACGACCAAATCTGCCACAATAAGACGTCAATTTTTGTGATTTTTTTCTAATTTATCCACACATCTAAAACTATGAAAGGAGTGTTGGTAGTTCTGTTTCTAATCCAGAATGTGCAGAGAGTTGTACAACCTTTGAGAAAAGCCTTAAAGCTTTATTACCAAACATAATTTCATGCTAGAGTTCAAACCCTGATTTGATGCAGCTCACTTGTTCTTTCTTCAGCTTATTAACACGGAGCCAGGCTTCCTCCTGAGCCTGTGCTGAGCCCTTGTAGTGCGATTGAGCTGCATCCCTTGTTAACACGTCGGACGTGGCGGTAATTAGGTTGTCCAAAAATATAGCATGAGCAGACGAGGTTTTAGCAGAATTGTCAAGGAAAAATGAAATACTTTGGAGAGACACTTTTGGAAACAAGACGGCAAACCAAGCAGATGCTTTGTGGTAAATAAAAGATTCATGTGTTGTGATTTAAAGTTGAGTTTGGGTTGTGACTGTGAGGCTGAATCAAAGGTGCTGGTAATGGCTGTTTGTCTTGGTGGTAGTTTTTTGGATCAGTGGTTTTATGCTGTTAAAAGCTGAAGTTTGTTGTTAAATAAAATGCGATCGGGGGGGGGATGCTCCAAAGACCCGCCTCTTATTTCAATACTAATCCCTCTAAGAGATTTGTTGGACTGTGCTGCAACAGTTTGCACATTTACTTTGAGATTTGAAATTTATTTTAGACCAGTATTGATCTGCTTCCTCAACAGAAATGTAAGCAGAGCGTGGCGTAGCTCCATGAGTGTTAAAATTAAAGATACTTTCTTCAGGAGTCATCAGTTATGCGTGTATAAAACAATAACTGCAGACACTAAAAACATTTCTGCCACGTTTTATGTCTGCATGACGGTTAATTGTTTCGGCTTTTTGAAGGAAAACGGTTTTCTCTGTTTCTTCGTAGGTTGCAGACGTTGTTCTTGGCAGGAGAGCGGTGCGATGTCGAGACGCTGGAGTGGGCAAAGAAGAACTTTGGCGTTCCGGTTCTGGATCACTGGTGGCAGACGGGTGAGAAAATGTTCATTTTCCTCAGATGAAAATTCACAAATGTCTGTCATTTTGGAGTTTCACCTTTTCTGGGCTTTACTTGTGACCGAAGACGGTCGGTCTTCAATTATGAAGGGAAGAAAGGAAGGAAAAGACGTTACTGGACTAGAATTTAAATCGAGGCTTTAATCTGTGAAGTTTGAGCTGCTGTGTTCTCGTTTTCCTACGATTAGATGTTATGGATCCGTCACCATCCGTCCGATTGCCACTTATATCTGGATTTCTGCTCAAAAATGTAATTTTGCATAGCTGATATATTTTAGTGCAGGATGTCATCATTGCAGTTTTAATAAAAGCCATACCTCTCTTACGCCCCACATCTCTGATCAGTCGCAGCAAATTGTAAAAGTTTGCAGAAGCGTGCGGTTCTGCATGACGGCCAGACAGTACTGCAGCTTTAGGGTTTTTGTTTTTTTTTAAGGCCATCTTTATTATTGATTCTTGAATTTGAAAAGTGGTTTGTCATGGAATGGATTGTTGAATGCAGGGAGCATACTAATGTCAGACCCCTTCACCTCCCACCGTGTGATTGCTTTTATCCCGAGTGCCACAGAGCTGTGATAAATGTGTTAGGCCCCGCATACGAGCACAATTGGACGCCTCTTTGTTTTGAAATATCCTGGCGGTGCAAATGGAGGATCGATGCTGGACGAGATGACATATCTGTGTTAAATATGGAATCGATGCAGCTGTTGGATTGCTCGAAAGCCATTGACCTTGAGCGTTTGTGCGTGCTACGCTCTTCAGATTAGGGTGCAGATTAGCCCACTTGACCAATTAGTCTGTCCAGGATCGATTGGATTGTGTAGAGTTCAGTATTGGAATAATACAGAAATGTGATTCGTCAAATTGATCTATTGTTGAAGGTACAGCCAGTGCATTATAGCAACAGAGCTAGAGCCGCCTCGGTTCTTTATGCGTGCCTCAGAGGCTAAATCTTTGATGGCGACGTTTGAGAGCCAGAGTTTATTATTTCCTTCTGTTAAACTGCTGAGAAACAAAAGTAGGAGCAACGAAAGGAAGGAACAATTCAGGCACAAATTTATAAAGGTGCAGACAGACGATGGGTAAAGTTTCTATCTTCAACCAGGTGTTAAAACTGAACTGCAGTGCTAGCAATGAGTCTAAACCATTGATGCTTTAGACTCATGAATTAAAATATGTTCAGTCTGCAAACTCAGACTATGTCCTAGAGAATCCAAGCACCATTTTCACTCTGTGAAGGATATTTCAGGTAATATCTCTCAGTTTGGAGACAAATGAACCAGATTAGTTTTTATATGCTATAAATTGGCAAACTGATTGCAGGATTTACACCTACATTTAAGCTTGTTAGTTAATTTTATGATATGAAATATTGCTAATTTAATCCATTTGCTTTTAGTTTAGTATTTGAACATTGAGTTTTACAAAACAATGTTGCCGCTTTTGTTTTCTGACTTGACTGCCACTGGCTGCAGATATTCTTGGTGGAGATGTTTGCCTTGTGTCATTACTTTGCTTCACAGCACACAGACTTGAACTTCTCCTAAGATCAGAAGGATGCTGGTCTGTCTCCTGCATCACAGTGGGAGAGGAATGCTAACTAGACCAAGGTCACTGTTCTTTGTGATAAAAGTTACTTTTGACAGCAGACACCAGCTTTTATTTTATTAATTTTTATATGATTGATATGAAGTCAGATTAAATGTCTTGGAAGTAATTTCATTTAGCACCGTACAGAGAGGAAATCTAAAGAAAAAGAAGCATGATTGAAGCTTTGGACTTTTCACAAACTGTAGCTCTAAGTTCATTTAAATAGTTTTACTGCACATAAGTTCAATGCTATAGTCTTTGTTTCTGATTACCTTTTAACTCCTATTACATTTTTTATTTCTAAATCCTCAATCCAGTTTGGCGTGACTTATTTTTATTAGGATTGATAAATGCTGCATTATTAAGCAAGCGATTATCCCAATCTACCTGTAATTTGACTCTAAGTGAGAGCAGTCAGCCTCAGTTTGGCAGGTAGAATAAGTTTAAGTAATTCTGCATGTTGGCAGCGAACTACTGAGCTTATGAGCCCTAATTAGTCATGTATAGGCTGCAGGTTGTTGGTAAATCACCTTGCAGAAGCTCTGATGATGCAGAGGCTCCTGCAGATTAAAATAAGCAGAATGTGTCTTGCATAAGATGTTTGAAGCATTTACTATTCATACAGCAGTTTGGGAGCTGTTGCAGGTAACAGAGCACACAGCTACACAGATTTATGGCTTTTTTTTGTTTTATTGCTTTGTGCTTTATCTGTCTGCTCTATTTAAAAACTCTGCACACTGTGCCTGTTAATTTTTACATTGAATCTGACTGCAGCTCCGTTCGGCTGGATTAAAACCAATCCAACCTGTAAGTGGATAAAAGTTTTTTCTCCTAGCAGGCAATCTTGAAGATAACATTTCATTCTATGAAATACCGACATGTTTATAACGCAGCCCTTCTGCTCTATGCTTTCACGGTCACATCCTAAGACAAAACCCCGTCGTCATTCATACCAGGTGATTTATAGAGTTTAGAGAAAAACCTGTGGCGCCCTCCTGATTTCTGCCTCCATGTGTAAATCCAATACGATGCTCACCCTCTGCTAAGCTCTGCAGCTGGCAGCCTGCAGCCGGAATCCAAATCTCCACTTTTTCATGGCAGAGCGGGCTGCTTGCCATCTCTCGCTTTCTGTGTCAGACACTGTGTGACTTCAGATATGAGGGGCAATAAAGCAGCTATTATCTGTGAAACAGTTTGGAAATATTCTGTTATTTGAGTAACCTTTAAAAGATGATACGCTTCCTGTGCTGAATCTTAGAGGGGCTGCCCTAATCTCCATTATTCAGAGTTGCCTTGCATATGTAATTGAGCTCTGGCCTTTTTCAAACCTCATTATAGTACTGTTCAATTTGACACTGGTTGAATATTGTTTTCTGTTTATTGCAGGTGGAGGTGCACTGGTTTCACTGGCTGAAGCCTTTTTAGTTGAGATGTTCTTTCGATAAGATGTAACTTGAGTGAACAAAAAGGTTTTTCACTGCAGAGCTCTATTATTGGTTTATTTATTGCATATTATCATATTAGACCCTCGTTAGGCAGCTGTAAGGCTGATTCATGGTGCCACAAGCGTAGAACGTTTATACACTTCTGTTTATTTCAAATGTGACCAAGAACTTTATTAAGTGGACAGGATTCTAGATGATGGACTTACATTTTTTCTCCGTCTTGATCAACACAGACTTTCTTCTTTGCTGCCACTGTGTGCCGATTCTACCTCACACACGTCAGTGGAGGGCCTCGGTTTGAAGAACGAAAGGCCCAGCTGACGCAAAACGTGCAGCTTGTTCCGCCGTTCCCCCAAACAGAAGTACGATCGCGTCGCTCTCCAAACAGGAGGCCATTTCCCACACAGCGTCTTTCACCTCCAGGATTAAATTCCTTTTGTCATCACTCATGTCACGCTAAGTTAACGTGTCGTTGGAAATATTTAACGGTACAATCCCGCTGTGCAGAGATGACTAGTTTGACCGATTTTACCATTTAGTGTGCCGTATCTGGTTCGAGCAGCAAAGATTGGTTTCTCTTGTGCAAAGCGGAACAGATTGGCGAGTTTCTCTCCGCGTTGAGGGAACTTGGTCGTGTTTTATGCCGATTCATCAGCTGAGATGGATCTCAACTTTTCCTCGTTGTCTCCCATCGCCTCATTTTAAACGAGTCCAGTTGTTCATGTTCCGATGCTGCGAGTTGACCTCCCTGTCCCCTTCCATCCAACCAGCCCGTACAGCTCCTCACCTGTTTGTTTCTGACCCACCTGATGCCAGCAGCTGCTCAGCTCACCTGCCTGCTCTGTGCATATGAGAATGTGTCTGACGTTTTGAGTCTTGATGATAATCTGCGAGCTATTTTAAGACCCAAGTGGCATTGGAAGGGGGTGGAGAGGGCTGAGGATGAAGGTTGCTGATGTCACGACTGTTGCCTGGCAACAAATGTGTATTTCCAGTCGGCAGGTTCAGGCTGCCTGCATGAAAAGGGGGCGACGGATGCACTTGTGATGTTTTAGGTGTGTTCTTTTGACTTTTCCTCTGCTTCTGTTTGTTTTTCTGTTTTGTCTTCTGAGAGGTCATCTTGATCAGCGTTTCCCTCTTTAGCCGTGCCGGTAACTGAGCTGGCACAGGCGTGTACGTATTGGCCCGGCTCAGAAGGTCAGACTCTGTGAAGGGGGGATGGTGGAGTAGAAGGAAAAACCGATTTTAGAAGAACTGAGTATTCACAAGATCAAAAGGAATGACAGTGGAGGAGCAGAAAATATGCACAAAATATTGAACCTGTTTGACTTTTGAATCAAATTCAGTTTTTTTTTTAAATTTTTCAATACATCAGGAAGCTGGTAGAAGAGGTTGCTCACATTGCTTTTTAAAGATTTTGGTAAAACGGGGAAAAATCTTGAATTTTGAGACCGTATCAGTTTTACTGAATTACATGTGTGACTTGGTTTGGATTCTCATTCATAATGTGTTACAGGAAATAACTGCACAAGATTTCTTAAGACGGTTTTTCTGTTTTGCCACATTGGCTGCGTTCACACTGCAGCCTGAAGTGACCCAACTCCGCTGTGTCTGAACAGCACAGGTCGGATTCTTTTCGAATGTGACAACAACTTCAAATATGTAAGCTAAGCTCCACCGTTAGCCTCCATGTTTACTTCCACAAACACTGAGCACTTCTTCTTCTTCTTCCTCCGACGCTATTGCGCCCTCTACTGCGCATGCGGGACACTTTCAGGTCGTTTGCCCGTTCACACTGCAGAACGCATCCAGGTCGCATTTACCTGCAGTGTGAACGCAGCCTTAGTCTTCTAATCAGTTCTTGTTCAATAGTTCTAAACTTTTGGTGTTTCTGCCTGGTTTTCCTGAGATACGAAACACTTGAGTAACTCCTCTCTCTTTAAAAATCTGAATAAGGTTTGTCTGTTCACCTGCATGTGGGTTATGACAGAATTCATAAAATATCCCCTTTTTTGGGCATGTAAAGTTATTAACCAGGAATCTGGTTTTAAAGTATTTTATGAGAAGCTGTAATTTCTCCTGACTCAGGCTGAGCTCAGTTGGTCAATTAAGTCGGATCATTTTAACTGGAGTCATATGAGAGGAACATTTTGAACAGCTTTGTAATGATTAACTTTAGAAATGTTGACCGTGCATGTTTTAATGAATTAATATTCATGTAAATGGAAACATATCTGGATGAGTAAATAGTTTTCTCATCATTTGGCTGATGAAGTAAATTAAGAGTGAAATAATCTGTTGTCTCTTAGGGGTGACGTCGCCCACACCGCATCTGTCTTTGTACGCTGACCTTAGGTCAGTTCTCTCTCTCAGCTCCTCACCAAGTTACCCCAGCAACCACACATCACACAGACGGCCTGAAGCTCTGCCCTGCATATGTATGATGTGCAGAGAGAACCTCTGAGCCTTTCCTGGTGTTTTGTTTGGTTCGCCTGTTGATGACATCCAAGAATGGATTCGAATCATGATGCATGAACAGAGTTCAGACTTTAGGAGACGTGAGATAATTGATCATTAATTGCATTTTTAAAGAAGTGTTTCTTCTGGGATTGCCAGGTTATTGAGTCGTTACGTCTTTTCACCATCTTTGACCTGGTTTCCTGGAGGAAGCTTCCCTGCAGCATGATGCTGCCACTACCGTGTGTCAGTTTTCCATGAAAGCCAAACATTTCAGTCTTGGGTGTCGTCCAGCTTGTTGCAAATTAGAAACATAATTTTTGTTTTATGATTTATGTGTTGCCACTAAACAAGACTTCTCTTACATGCCAGTCATTTTAAACACTTAATCATTCTTTAATAATCCAAAATTTTATTTCCGTCGTTTTTCATTTTGTTTTCGTTCGATGTAAATCATAATAATCTTTAAGAATCTTGGTCTAACGTTGCTGTGGGAGCAGAAGTGCTCAGGACAGCTGGCTGACGCAGTCAGTTTCGAAACATTACCATCAATGCATTACTTTTTCATAGACTTTCCAGCATTTATACTCTGGAACCACACTAGACCGTAACATTAGTCCCTGCTGGCCTTCAGACGGCGTTGCCTGCCTTACATATAAGCTGTATAGATGGAGGTGGTTTGGTTGTTTGAGCTTTTATTTTAATATTCTGAGTGAAAAGCTTGGATGTAAGGAAAAAGGGGGACATCAGATAAATAAAAAAAAAATGTTCCTCCCTTCGGAGAACTTTTTCTGCAGCTGTTCCCTTCAAAAGCTCCTCACACTGAGCGCGGCTGTTCAAAGCGACTCCTCTGCGTCAAAACATGCCACTGTGTTGCCTTTTTCTGTTATTCCCTGGTGTCATCCAACATTCTCTACTCCTCTCCGCTCATTCATCACACACAAAAGGCTTCACACTGGCCAGAGCAATCTCCAACGAGGCAAAAGGAAGATTGATTTGTTTGTGTACAAGAGGAAAAGGGTGTGAAGCTGGAGGAAGACTGAAGTTTGACTGGAGACACAGAATGTGTGAGGAAAATGACTCGACCCAAATGCACATTACCAAGCAAATTAAAGTTTGCATGATTATTAAATAATCACACGCTCCTTTACTCTTTTAACAGTCTTAATTTTTTTGGTGCTAGTCTTATGGCAACATTATGTCAAAGCCTTTGTAATACAAATGCATTTTTCAAAGTCTTTGTGTGATTTTATCCCTAGAAGCTGCAGAGTCGGTTCAGTCTGGCTGCTTTCATCTTATAATGCAAAGTCCATATTTCTTTTAGCTTTGAGGTTTATTAGTTCATCTCGAATCTCGTCTGTTCCAGTCAGTTTAACACCTTCGGCTCGTGTCGCCTCCTTTCAGTGGTTTGGGTCAAACTCCAGTCAACATGCAATCCGAGAGTTTTTAAAAGACGCCAAAACTCCAGTAATTTGAGATTGAATTAGGACGTCTGTGCTTTAACAGAACGTCTCCATGCGGGATGAGGAATCTAAATGTTCCTACCAATTATGATGTGGGACTTTAAGAACTGCTGTCTGTTACAAACGGATCAATTAAAAGATGGTAGATTCCCTCCTCCGTCTCACCAGGTCTCGTCTGGAAGGAACCTGCTGCAGAGAAACGACCCAACGTTTTGTTTTTCTTTTCATTTCTGACTGCAGTAGGATTATCGCCTTTTCCCACTTTGGTAGAAAAGCAAAAGGTTTGCTGTCGGGGCTTCTTTCAAGTTGAATACAGATTTCAAATCTGTATTCAAACTGCCTGTGAAATTTTTGCCCAACAGTTTCAAATGATTTGTCCTCCTGTTCCCAGACTTTACTTTAGCTAACTTGAATGTTTATCAAAGATAATATTGGATAACAAACAGTTGGTATGAATGCAAAAAGCAGGTAATGATGACATCATAAGCTCCACCCAACTTGGCCTTTGGTGGTGCTTTAATTTATGAGTAACAGAAAAGGGGAAACCACAACATGCTAACTCCTGGTATAATCCTTTTATTGCCGATGCGTCGGTATTTAATTGTAGGTCTGTGGCTCATATTTTATGCATTATTGACTGAAAGGACCTTTGCATGGTGACTTTGCAGCGTAAAATGTTTTCCCATTAGCTTTTGCCCTTCCAGAGAACAATCCAGCAGCACTACTTTACATTTATTCTAGTGGCATACATGATGCAGGAGGATTATTTGCTGTTACATAAGCTTTATAAAATCAATAATAAACTGCAGCACTGAATTTACACCACATTCGCTTCCTGTAGCAGACGGATTTATTGAAGCAGCCGCTTACGAATGTTTACGCTGTAAACTTTCTGCAGAGACACTGAAAGGAAAGCAGGAACGTCTCTTTACAGATCTGGGGTTTTGCATTTAACACCACAGACAGATGCTGATGCTGGCGCACTCAGCTGCTGTGTCTGATGTAATCTCCCATGCTGAGCTGGATTGATTCTGTTGTTCCTGTGCTGGGTGGGCGCGCAGGCCGCCAGCCGGCTCTCGGCTGTAACTGGAGCACGGCTCTGTGGCGGAGTCGGGGAGAGCCCACAGGAGCTGTCATAGTTCTGCTATGTGGGTTAACGCCGCTCACAGAAGCAACGCAGGACGTTTTCCTTCTGTCAGCTTGACGTTAAAACTAATAAGCTGTTTTTGAAATCGGAAGTGTTTGATCTCCAGTTCTGATTCTTAAACACAGTTTTTTATTTTTTGTTTGTTTTAGAAACTGGCTCAGCCATCACGTCCTCCTGTATCGGTCTGGGTAACTCGCTCACGCCACCTGCAGGCCAGGCTGGAAAACCAGTTCCAGGTTACAATGGTGAGAGAAATACTGAGGATGAACTTAAAGATCCATCCAGGCTCCGTCTATACATGCAGTGTTCTTCCAGCTATTTATTATCAATTTGTCACTTTAATTCTGCCGCCTCTCGCTCTGTCCATCTATTTAAACAAATATCAGTTTATTCATTTATTATTTGTCCTTTTGTCTGTCCATCATTGTATCTGTTCATCTTTCTCTCCTTCTCTGCATCCTTTCCTGTACATCTATCATCCGTCTTTCTCTCCATCTGCCATCCATTCATCCATGAATCATCCTTTGATCCCTCCATCTGTCCTTTTCTGTATCGTCAGTATAGTACAGCATCCACCCATCAGTCTCTATCTCATCCCATCCATCCTTCCATCTATTTATCCCTCCATTTTTTCATCCTCTGTCACCTTTTATCTGCTCATCCATCCATCCACAGTCTGGGTTTCAGATTTTAAACCTGATTATTGTTGAAATTTCTGCCATTATCTTCATTATTTTTAATTTACTCTCACTAACTTACAGATTAATAAAAGCAAAGGCTTCAGAAGGATTGTGAGCTCTGGAAACTTTAGTTTGAGGTTTTGGCTTTAGACGTGTTGGAACCCTGTCGTCACTATCTTGATGATGACTTGTAATCTTTTTTTAAAATCTATAAAATGTTCAGTTAGTGTTCATACAGCCTTCCTGTTTCCTGTTTTTTTAGTCACTGTGATCGATGATGACATGCAGGAGTTGAAGCCAAGAACTCTGGGAAATATTGTTGTCAGGTAAGCCAAGCTGACCTGTGAGCTGCTTGTTTTATGTGTGTTTTTTTTTTTTTATCTTACACACATTCAGTAAAACACAGGAGTGTTTTACACTTATGAACTCAGCCGGGCAGCATTCGTCAGACTCCAAATTCTGGTGTTTCTGGGAGCAAAGTGCCGCTAATGGAAATGTTTTTATGAAACGGTTGCTAAGTGGACCTCGCTGAACGTAGCCGGGCTGATTCTGTGCCGCTCCCAGTGCCAGCCTGCTCTCTGTCCGTTATCACCCTCCACTCCCCTGCAGTTTTTAAAAACGCTGGTAATGACTGAGCGCTGCTGAGGGGGGATTTCCAACATGCAGTGACAGAGTGTGAGCCCTTAAGACTGACGGGAACAGCTGTGTTATTGTTCCTGCTGGTTGGAGGAGAAAATCTGGACGTTTCTTCTGTTTCGTTCTCAAACTGGATCTGCAGCTTTGCAAAAACTGCCTGAGTGCATACACACACATTTGAGTGTGTTACAGCTCTTTGTCTTTTATTAGAAAGATGCAAGAAGTGTAGTCTGGAAGCATCCCGTTCTAAAACTGATTAGTTTTCACTTTGCTCATGTGCAGCTGCTTCAGCTGGGATATTTATCTGTTTAGTTTATGCACAACTGGGCTTCTAAAAAGCTTTGATTTAAAATGAGAGCGAGAACGTAACGCTGACTCCCTCTGCTCAGCTGGATTTAGGGTTCAGGACATGGAGGGATTACTGGTCATCTCTTGGTAAACATCGACTTCCTGACCTTTCCTTTCTGTGCGTTTTGTTTGTTTGGGTGCCTCTTACAGGGTCAGCGAAGGTCTAGCACAGCTTGGCTGCGCTGAATTAAAAAAAGTCTTGGTATTTGAATTGATCTCAAACTTCTAAGATGGGATATTTTTAATAGATAGTTAATTCTGCACTCTTCCCCTCAGGCTTCCTCTACCGCCTGGAGCTGCACTGTCCCTGTGGCAAAACCAGCATCTCTTCAAGGAGCTCTACTTCTCCAAGTTTCCAGTAAGTAGTTTGTTGCTTCTAAAGCAAAGTATTTAAAACTTATCTTCACATTTTAATGTTCTTTATGCTGTGGTCAGTTTTGCTTTTCAGAGGAGAAAGAAATATATTTTTAGTAGAGAAAGGTAGACCTCTAGTGTTTAAACTTGATATTGCAGAATTGCCTGATCTGTTTAACCTATGCAAGATGTTTTAGTAAAATGTTGCCAGTTTTTGATCTAAAATATAATGCACTTAGGTTTCCTCTTGTGCAATCCTTCTTTTCCAGGGCTACTATGACACCATGGACGCCGGCTTTTTGGATGAGGAGGGCTTCCTTTACATCATGTCCCGCTCTGATGACGTCATCAACGTGGCGGGTCACAGGCTGTCTGCTGGAGCATTAGAGGAAGTGGGAGAACCATTGCAGAGGATTCTCATGAATATGCTTTGATTTAATGATTTCTCCTCAGTTACAAGGACGTGTTTGTGTTCCAGTCGGTGCTGCTGCACTCTGCGGTGGGGGACTGCGCTGTGGTGGGTCTGGAGGACTCTCTGAAGGGCCACGTTCCTTTGGCGCTGTGTGTACTTAAAAAAGGTAAGAGAGACGAAGCGCCTTACAAAAGTACGTCTTTGCTTATTATCATATTACAAACTTCGATGCATCTTTTTGCTTCAAGGAGGCTGAATCCAAATTCTTGACATGTTTTTCTGATTTTTTACAAAATAATTTTGGGTTTTTGCATCATGTTTTGTGTCAGATGTGCAGAAAACTGAGGAAGAAATCACAAAGGAGGTGGTGAAGCTGGTGAGAGACACCATCGGACCTGTAGCCGCCTTCAGGAACGTGCTCTTCGTCCACGGGTTACCGAAGACGCGTTCCGGAAAAATCCCCCGCTCTTCTCTGGCCAACCTGGTCAACGGCAAACCCTACAAGGTGGGACGTGATGACCTCAGCACTTTACAATAATCATAAACTTATCAAATGTTACGAGGAACTTTTTTCCTCTTCTCCAAATATATTCATAAATATTTCTCTTCACAGATTACGCCAACCATCGAGGACCCAGATGTGTTCAAAGACATTGAGAGGCAAGTAGAAAACGTCTGGAGACGACATGCAGATTGAACACATGGGAAAACGAATATTTTAGAGAAATTATTCCACTAATCATTTTTGTATGTAAATTACTGATGAGGTAAAACCAAACTGCACTTAACTTTGTAAACATTTTTAATGAAAACTAATGCAAACAGCTCACTAACCGTTTCTATTTTTTATTGACAATGAAAACTTGTTTGCTCACCACTTAGTTTTATCCAAAGTACAAGTAGTAATAAATTAAAAAAGAAAAATCGGAAAAAAAAAGAATGCTCATTCGTGCAAATGTGAAAACAAACGAGACGTTTGCTGTCCGTCCGAAAGAACGCAGGCCTGTACAACAGGTTACCCTGACAACTGACTGAAACCAAGAACATTTACACCCAGATGGAAGTCACAGCAAGCAACAGGTTTTTTATCTTTTAATCACCTCACTTCAACATGGTCATAAACACTCTACACACACTATGAGCTAAAGCAGTCTGTCTTCCAGTTATATCATCTGTTCTGTTAACAGGAGGGGTGGGGTAGAAAGGCCAGCTCGGCTGTAAGTGTGTTGATGTGCTGCCTGACGAAACATACAGTAACACGCGACGTCTGGGATGCTGTTCTGCTCTCTGAGTTGAAGTTGTGCACCTTCAGAGAGCGTCTTGTTTTGTCCTTGGCTTCTAAATAGTCTGAGTTGATGCAGATGTATGAAGGTGCTTCTGTTGTTCCAGTGAGCCGACGAATCCTCCGTCCCGTGTTGTTAGAGTAGCCCACCACTAGAGGGCAGCTTGGCACAACATCGAGTTTCTTCCCTTCTATGTTCCAGAACAGGTTAGTCGTAAATTTCCATTAGCACAATGAAAAAATAAAACCATATGTACAAAATGATCTAGAGGAACGAGGGTCTAATGGAGTTTAAAGAGCAGCATATATTCATCTATGGTCCACTAAATGAGGTGGCAGGGACATTTCTTTTTTGCACAAACCCTTTTTTATACATAGATGTTTTGTGTATATAATAAAAATGGCATATTTATAAGAATTTACAGATAACCTACACGTCCCCTGTAGAAGAAATACACAGTACATTATGCTCTGACAAGTTACTTTACATGTAAAAGGTAGAAATGGTGACGAGGCATCCTGCAGGACAGTTTAGCACCGGCGTCACCAGTCATGGAGGACGGGGTCCGAGAGGAGAGCAGGGCTTCTTGGCAGTGCGTGTCATCGGATTGTTTGTCGGCGGATCGGCCTCTTGGTTCAGAACTGTAGCTGGGAAGGAAAGGTTGGTGGCGTCAGATCAGATCTGAACACGTCAAAACGGTAAGCAAAGAAACACCTGCAGGACCCAACACTGCTTCATTTGCAGAATCTTACTGCAACATCTTTAAATCCAGTTTTCTCTTTATTGTAAAAAGCATTAATATGCATTAAGATTTTTAGACTACATTTAGTTTTTGCCTCAACATCAACCTTGAACTATCTTCTGCGTGTAATTGCAAGTGCTTGCATCACCTTAATTAGAATACTGGCAGCAGTTCAACATAAGGAACTGGATTTAACCCTCTGTATTCCTCCTGCACAGGGAAGCACTGGCACAATAATGCATTAACTTTCACAGCACTACAGTGACAGAATCCTAGAAATATGCATCAGGTCTGGGTTTCACTTTTTGATGATATGTTAGGAATGTGTTTGCAAGGGTGGAGCTCTAAATAATCCTTTCTGGACAGACATTAAAGGATGTGCTACAGGTTTGTTTCTCTTCCTGCTGTTTCGTATCGTCACCTGGCAAAAACATGTCCTCCGTTTGCCAAGCTAATGAAATCTCCTTATGGAAACATTTTTTTAAGAGCTACCAGTAAAACCGAGCGAGACGTTGTGTTACATACAGCGTACAGTTTAAGGTCCCCCGCTTCCTCCTCTCAGCAGGAGTAGGTTCTCACCGTTGAGCTGTCCAGCCGCTGCACCGCAGACGGTCCGACTGCAGGTGGACACAGTGAGACACAAACAAATGTGCTGCTTCAGATCGCAAACTCTTGATGGACAAAGCAACATTTTTATTTCCAGTCAAGCCACAAATCACACCAGGGAAGGTTTTGTTTTGAGTGGGAACCACAAATGAGTCGTTTTTAGTATTTCGTGAGCGTCACAGACCAGCAAGCACAGAGATTAGAGATGAAGGAACACAGGAAAGCTGTTTCAGTGTCATAGGGAACAAATAGTTAGAGGACACTGGCCAGAAATTGATCCATTCCTAGTCGAGCAGAACGGAAGGCCATTAAAGGGACTGCATCCACTTAAAGGACAGTACTGGACCCGCTACTCAACAAGGCTGATTTTAAGCAATTCATGCAGAAAAAAAATTCAAACTGGGCACCAGCAGGCAATGTTTTAATGGGACGTGAATGGCTGGAGTAAATTTAAATCATTTCAGAGAAGAGTTACCATATACTATCTATTGCACTGGAACCGTTTTTTAAACAAACTTTGGTCACTAAATCTTTTTTTAAATTTCACATTTGATTAAACAAGTGACGCCAAATTATATTACAGTTAAGCTCATAAATTTGTGTTCAAATTTGAGTTTAGACAAAAGAAATCTCACAATTTCTTTGTATAAAATGAACTTTACAAAACTGAAACAAATAACTACTGGAAATCAGGGTTGACCAAAGCAAAAAGATTTTCTTTTTCCCTTATTGAAGTCTGAAACATTTCTGCAGCAGACCAGTACTGACCTTTAGTGCAGACCCATGTTAGCCAATGTCTTCTTTCCATGAAGAATTAGAAACCCTCCAGTTGAACATAACCTGTCTACCTTTTGTTAACACTCCATAAAGCCTGAATCCTAAGTGTTGTACTTAAAGGGTAAGTAGAAGAAAATCACTATTTTAAGGAGAGAAACAGCAGGACAGTGGTTGGCAGAAGTTGGGTGAATATGAGAAGGATCATGTAGAATTAGTACGGACGCGGGGCTGACAAGCCCAGAACTTTTTGTGGACATAGCTGACCTTGAAACCAGTCCAAATACATGTCGTCAGGACTGTCATCCAGCACCTCAAAGAGTACTGCAGAGCAGCCGTCAGAGAGAACAAGAGACAGTCAGAATGCTCCTGATGAAGCAGCAGCTCAAACTCCTCCTCAGGTGTGTTGCTGCTGCTGCTTTAAACTCGGCTGCTTCACTCAAATATCCAGATTTACAGCAGTCTATGGACCGAGT
Organism: Poecilia mexicana; assembly: GCF_051168715.1. Classification (NCBI taxonomy): domain Eukaryota; kingdom Metazoa; phylum Chordata; class Actinopteri; order Cyprinodontiformes; family Poeciliidae; genus Poecilia; species Poecilia mexicana. The sequence continues at coordinate 13,979,618 of NW_028263392.1, forward strand.
CAAGCCGGCAGAAGGAAAGCGACGACTCTTACCATCAGGGGGCAGTCTTCTGGAATGACCCGAGGTCGCAGTGAGCCGGAACCCAGCTGGAAGCGTTTCTGCCGACCCAGGCATCATGCTGATGCCGTGGACGTCCTGCGGAGGAAACTGTCTCCGCCAGGACGGACCCCGGAAGTCTTTGTCGTCGCACTGAACAGAGGAAGTAAAAACGTGTTCTTAGAATATACAAGACATCAAATTTTCTTTGTGATCTGAGGTTTATATGAAAAGAAAACAATGTAAAATGTCAGAACTCCAACTATCTTTAACAGGTCAAAGCAAAAGTGAAGAGCTAATAAACTGTAGTTTTTCATCTCTTGTAGTTTTTGGGATGATGGACTAGTTTGGACATCAAAACAGACATTATTAAAAAGTTTAGTGATTACTTTTGTAAACACTGGAGGGCGCTAATGTTACTCTAAATGTCAAACTGACCTCTGCAAAACGAAGAAACCAGCATGTTTGCTACTTATTAGACCATACAGATGAATCTTAACGGCTCACAGCAGAACATGTTATAGCCCTAAAAAGCTCGTTAACGTACAAGTAATATGGGAAGCTGCTTGTAACTTTTTTTCCTTCTTCCCAGAATTGTACTAAAACATAAATTAGAAGTTCACGTTGTGAGAATAGCTTTGCACAGCTTTACGTTTCTGTTTGTGGCGACGCTGCAGCTCACCTCGTCCAGTCTCCTGTCGGTGCCCAGAGCCAGCAGGTTATTGTACTCTCGCTCCAAAATCTGACGTGCCTGAAGGAAAATGAGTAAAAAAGGGAAATTACATCAAACGCTAATTTTCACCAGTCCAACTATTTTCAGCGGCGTGGCAACAGAGGCGGCTGACACACGACGATCGCCATGCCACATGTGAAAATCACCCATATTTCATATTTTTAAACCTAGAGCTCTAAAAATCAATGCTTGTCCATATTTGTTGGTAGATATTCAAAGTATTTGACGTTCACTCTCTAGATAGGTGGATAAAATCGCCTGCAGCACCTGAGTGTTTTGGGTGGGGATCTGGAGAAGCAGAGCCAGGCTGCTGTAGTCAAAGTTGTCGTCAAGGGCAACCAGAGCGCCATGCACGCCGCTCTCCAGCAGGATGTTGGCGTAGTCCCGCAGGCCTATACTCTGCACCCAGCGGATGACCCGCTCGTTACTCCACACCAGCACATCTGCAGGCGCAAACATTAACTTTAATAAAAAGAAATATTTAACATCACGACTGGAATGGTTGCTATTCTTGCCTCTTATTTCATGGTGACTTTGCTCCCTGCGTCTCTCCAGCTCCTTCCTGTCGTAGTTGAGCTTCTTCAGACACATGATTCCATACTGTAAACTTGTTCTGATGTCAGAAAAAGCACACACAGTGAAAGTTGTTGCACTGTTTGCTAGAAACGTTTAGAACCTTTTTCCACATCAGAACCACAACTTTTGATATAGTAAAGTAAGATTAAGGAAATTCTATTAATGTTGGTGTTACTAAAATCCATGGCAAAGTGGAAGTGAGGTACCTGTGGAAGCTGTCCACCATTTTGAGGTGCACCCTCAGGTCCTTCTTGGTGAGGTGGTCCAACATGCGGGCGTCCACCAGGCACTCCATGAAGTAGCTGCGGTACTGAGGTAGTCCGAGACTGGGCAGCCACTCGTTTCCTATCCACTCATGGTTCATGTCTCCATAAGCCAGGGTCTGAGGCGAAACGATGAAAAGGCAAATAAAAGATGCAGCTCTCTGCAGTTGTGTTGAATGACCGGATGAAAAGCTTGTGGCCTCACCTGCGCCCAGCTCCCCTCTTCAGAATCTGACTTCTGACAATACAAAAAAAACTAATTAGGCAATTTTTGGGACAGAATAAGAAAAATACTGTAGTTGCTTTAAAATCATTGCTTTATGCTCAAAGTCAAACAGATTTGACCAGTTCCTTTCCAAAGGCAGGATTATAAACGTGTCCACATTCTTGAAAATGAACTCTGCATATTTATGACATTTTATTACAAAGTGTAGGAGAGATTTTAACTGTCAATCACCATCAATGGCCGCCTTTAATCTACGCTGAGATGTTAACTGAGGCAGGAAGAAACGGCTGACAGGACGCACAGGGACTGACCGTTTTGGAAGGAGCTGCCAGGGTCTCCATCTCCTCATGGGTCACCCATACGTTGCCTGACGGCTACAACGGGCGAAGCCCAAGAGACAGAGTGGTAGAGGTCCAGTGGGAGGGGCAAGCAGTGTTAAAGAAGAAGAGCAGCACCACTGTAAGCCAATAGTGTTATAGCATCATGGTCAGATGATGAAACCCACCAGGGGTCAAAGAAAATATGCAAAGGACAAAAGAAACACAGTACAGCACAGAACATCTCAATGCTGGCATAGGATTAAGTAATGTAAATAAAGACAATGCCATGCAAAAGAAACGTTATTACATGAAAAGACAAATATGCCATGTTACTCATCCCTCACCATCCACTTCCTCAGTAAGAAAATCTCTAAGTGCATTCAGTAGGAGCTCAACAAAAACTAGGTCTTCTCGAAAAATAAGTTCGAAGATTTTGCTCACTCTACCAGTGGAACTGCACTAAAAACCAAAAATCTAACAATAGTGTTCAGTCTGACCGTGATTGTTTGTTCAGAAATGACCGATAAAACAGAATCCAAGACGCCACATATGAATAGTTTCAAATTGGGGATCTGGAGTAAAATTTCCGGAAATCGAGCAAAATGGGCAAAAAGACAGGAAAGGAAAGAGGGACCTGGGGAATGAGTACCATCGTAGTTATTCAACAACTGAGGAGGAGGGAAGAGTCAAAACATGATCAAGCATTTTAGTTATGGGGGCTGCATGCAAAAATGCCAACTTAAATACGTGTCCTTTGTGTGTGAACCTTTAAAATGGACCCTGTTAGTGTTAGAGGTGCACAGAAACATCCAATGGTGACATCATTTCCTGCTTGATGGGTTCAAACTGATGCCTGCCCATTTGGAAAGTAAAACTAAATGGAAACTATTTTCTATGACATGTTTAGAGCTATCTGTCGGTCATTCAGGCTGCTAGACAGTGAGAGAGAGCAAGACTTTAACTGGAACAACGACATAATACAGCCAGCTCTGTTTTATTTTTCTGAGCATTCAACCTCAGTCTGTCATGATATGCTAGCTGTGGATATTGACCCACTAGAGGGAGCTATTAAAGCAACATGTCTGAATTTCACCAATGTTTAAATCAAGCAAATCTTAAATTATTTTCCAGAAATTATGAATTGTTTCTTCCTTCAAGCCAGTTGCAACTTTCCACAAATGTTTGCGACCGTGACTCACGGTTCTGGTGGTGGGCGGGGCCGAGGGGCTGGTGAGGGAGACCATCTCCTGGATGGCCAGGCGAAGTTTGAGCCTGTGCAGCGGATTGCTGATTCCGATCTCCCTCTGGATCTCGGTGTCGGAAAGCGCCGACATGATGGCGCCGCTCTTCACGTTGGCACGGCACGCCGCCACGTACCAGGCTGGCATTCCCAACCACAACTGCAGAGAAAACCGGGAGGGCGATGAGGACAGTGCTGACCGTCACTGTGCTTTCACTCATCCGTCTCGTTAACCCCATTTACCAGATAAGAGCTGCTCAAACATATTACTGCCGTTTAGATTTTTAGCAGAGATGACTGAATATTGTGTCTTTTCCAGCATTATCATCATGTCTTTCACTTATTTTTATTTATTCCTGCTGAAACCTGTCCTTTAAACGTCAACATGTTGCTTCAGTCCATTGCTTTTCCATCTTACGATACCAGTCGGGTTTGTGGAAACATCGGTATGCATGTCTTTTCTAAGTTATGTATCATGTCTTTGTCTTTATGTCTATGTGAACCATGAGTCTGTAATGCAACTGATAAATTAAGAGGCTTGGAGAGAAAAATACTCTTGAACACAGTCCTGGAAGCTGCCTCACAGTAAATGAAGCTGTAAAGTGCTGAAAAGGTTCAGGTTTGAGTCGACCTGGAACAGAAAACGGCGTTTACCTCCAGCCAGGCTACAACTGTGGGGCCGTCCCACTGCGCAAACGGTAATCCTTTCCTCCTCGCCTCCTCCAAAAGCTCGTGCCTGAGGGCAGAGGAGACCCGGAGTGAACATGTGAACTTGTACGTCTCCAACATACAGCCGAGCAGTCTGATATTAAACACGCTGGCACCCTCACACGCTTTACCCAAATCGCTCCAGTAACACAGCCGTGCTTTTGTTGTTCTATCTCGTGTGCATGGAGTTTTTTGTGCAGTGCGTGAGAGGTTAGCGCTCCCGCTCGCTTTTATCTCCGAGACCAGCCTGCACACCAAGCATGCTGAAAAGGGCAACGCTTTATCATTTATCTCTGTGCTTCCAGAGTGGAGAATCTAGCCGCACTCTCAGAGATACACACTCTTTCACACAGGCATTCAAATCCTGCTGCTCCCTGGCATTTCCTACACATTGAACTCTTCATGTTTTTGACATGTTCCAATTTCAAACTTCAATGTATTTTATTGAGATTTAATGTGATGTGTAGATGGTTTATGAAGTCCAAGTCCCTAGCTTCGAACATCTTACAAAAACCCGAAGGAGTGAACCTCAAAATCCACCCATGTTTTTTGTTGTAACATGAAAAATGCGAAGAAGTAAAACAGGGATGAACATATTTACAAAACATCATATATATTATGACACCATAACCCATTTAGATGAGCGTTTTCTTGAAAAGCGTCTAACGGCGCGGGCCGAGCATCGAACCCAACGTCCACCTGGACGACGCTTCACTGCTCAGTTTTTAACACCAGCAGGATTTCCAAACTCATCCCAGTTCAACCACTCACACTTTATTCTGCTGATCCTGATTTTTCATTTTTTTGCTTTTGTACTCGTACAAAGACATTTCTGAAGCAGTGTTTGAATTATGCAGTAGGGTATTTTATGAGCAACTTTTGCTCTGATTTTCTGGGCTGCGCTCCATGGTTTTGTCTAGCAGGTGGCGAAGTGCATCCTGAGAGAGCTGAGTAAGGTTTCGCTTTGCCTCACTTGGAGCCGACCTAGTCAGCGTGATGTAAATTGCACCTTATTGACTAGAAGCAGTGAATAGATCCCTTCGGTTTGTCATGCACACGGCTATTTGTATTGTACTGAATCCTCCCACGCTGAGACGGAGGGTTGTTTAACAGCCAGAAGCACCTTACAAACACATCCTCATACCTACACAGAAATAAATCATGATTCTGGTTGTTGACACATTTCATACCAAAAAAAAAAAAAAAACTCCACAACCCATTCCTTAGGTGTGTTGTCAACGGGCTTCACAAATTGAAGGAGTGGGCAAATAAATAAACATGATATATGCAGCACCAAAACATTAAAGACCTTAGAGTGAAAAGGTGCTTTATCACAACATACAGTGAGCTTGCAAAAGTATTTACACCCCTTACTTTTTCACATTTTGTCATTTTTAAGCTACAAACTTCAAAAATGTGATAATCTAACACAAAGTAGTGCATAATAATTATAATCTTTGTATATTTTTTTACACATAAAAATCTAAAAGGTGCGGCATGCATTTGTAGTTAAGTGGGTATATTTGGATGTTTTCCATTTTCGTTATCTGGTCTGTCACTTTGTCAAGAAAAATGAACACAATTTAATCACATTTAATTGCAGAGTCGAATGCAAATGTTCCATTCTGCCATCTGAACTAGTATTCAAATACCTTATCAGACACATATGTAATTAATTACCAATTCATACTTGATTGCATCAATCTGCCAGTCCAGGATCCTCATTAATTGTCTTTGGCACTGGTTGGTGGATGCTGTTTGCATTTCCATCTGTGCATATTAATAAATAGTAAGGTATATTTGTTGTTTGAAGTATTTACATGTGCAGCTATTAACACTCTTAGAGGGTTTCAAGTAATTCTGGATTCCATCCATTTGTGGGCCGTTGTGGTCCTGAACTCCTGCATCACACAGAACGGGGGGTTTCTTTAAATGTTCAACATATGGAGGATTTTCACTGAAATGCAACGACAAAGCTAACAGTTGAACACTTCTGAATATATAACTAAACGACAAAAAGTATTTTCTATTCTAAGCATTTTTTTTATTGAGAAAAATGCTAAATATGTATCATTTTTCTTCCGTCTGAATAATATGCATTTGAATTTGAAGTTGTAGAATTAAAAAAATGCAAAAAAAAGTTCAAGTTGCATGAATGCTTCTGCAAGGCACTAATCACAGCAAACAAAAAGCCTACAGATGGTAGAAGAAATGCGTTCATCCAAATACAACCGAGTACATTCACCGTCTTAATCTATTTAGCAAATGGGGGAGATAGTTGATGTTTTATGTTCAGCCTGCGTCTAATGCATGGTGAAATACATCCACTGAACATAGCTGGGGAGAGGGAAGTCAGGAAAAAGTCATGATAAATCAAAAACTGAGAAAAAAAAAACCTTAAACACGCCCATAACCAGATACTGTAGCTGGTTACTTCACACACAGAAAGAGAAAGAGAGACACATAAAAGGAGAGAAGAGAGTTTGGGTGTGAAAATTAAGCCCCGGTTTTAGCGGCGGCTCAACCTCTATCCTGCCGCAGGCGCAGCTGCCATTGAGCTGTAGAAAGTGGGAGTGGGGGAGGAAGGAACATCTTCAGATGGTAAATGAAAACAGAAAGAAAAGCAATGGCTTCGTTAACAGCCACAAAGAAAGGGTAGATAGATAAGAGACGTCAGCTTTGGCACTGGTTCTTTCAGGACATGGTGGGACAGACAGGAGAGATGGCAGACAGCGCAAAAATGGCTCAAACAATGGTCAAATCCAGGAGGTCAGTTAGACATCCTCACAACAACTTACCCGCTTTGTTAGAGTCAGAGGATGATGAAAGGGAGAGGAAGGGTCAGAGAGAAAGAGGGGGAGAAAGAGCGACGGGGAGACAAAAGTACACAAATGTTAATGTGATAAAAGGCAGTTAACAAAATGACTTTAAAAACACACATGCGCACACACTCGCTCACACACACAAACACGTCTCACTATGGAGGACATTCGTTTAACAGGAGCATCTGTAGACCAGTGAAAGAAGATGTCGTCTTCTACACATCTCGTGCAGCAGAGGGAATGAGAAATGCTTTGAAACAACAAGAACTCCCCCCAACCCCAACTTCCATGGCCTTACATTCAAATGCTCAGTTACATTCAGGTACTTTTTGGAGGAAAAATACACAACTAGTCCACAATGACACCACAGCGTTTAGTTTGATCGATCAAGATGCTGAAATGGAAAGAAAGTGCAGGCAGCTTATAATGGCATGCAGTGTGGAGGAGGCACCAAGATGCAGGGTGGTGGCGAGGCCCGGGTCCCGGACGCCGCTATGGAGAAGTCGGTGCGGTGGAAGGAAAACAGCACATCTGTCATACAACAACCACTTTATATTGACCAACTACATGGGAGGCAAAGTTATTTGTCATGACAACTCAATGTGCACTTCGAGCAAATGACATTCATCATTTGGCACCGGAGCATGGCAAATGCACACACACACACACACACACACACACCCAATCACACGCATACTGCATATTGTGTACACTCTGAAGTGTAATGTACGAGTGCTGCGTTGGGAAAGCCGCCTATGGCTACTAAATTGACAGAGCACCTCTGTGGGATTAATTGGCTCTTCAGGCTGGATCAATAGTCTGACTCTGTGTTTGAATACAGCAACACTGATATCCGCTCCTGGACACTGATCCGGCTTCTGCCGTCTACCGACTGTTCTCAGCGTCGGATTTACTATTTCATACAGTGAAGCGAGTGCTGCAGGGTCAGCTAAACGCTGGAAACGGAGGCCGGCTGTGTTTTAAAGAATGGATTTGACTGTACAAGTTGCAGGAAGTGTGTTTTCAGAAGACAGTGTGTCACGTTTTAACACATTTCTAGTTAAGAACTCATGATCTTACTTCTTTTTCAATCTGCGGTCCTTCTCAGCCTGAGTTCCCAGCTTGCCCACTCCCATGTCCTGGCCCGACGCGTCTAGGTCCATCATTGTGGCTGATGCAAAAGGAGAAACAGTAAATTTTAGCTTTCTTTTTTAATGTCACGCACAAACATTAAGATTTTATATAGGCAAACAAAGATATGTCGTCTCATTTCCTGTGCAAGACATTCAGCATCTGTGAGAGTGATTTATAGCTTTAATCATTCCTGTTAGCCTCACACGGTGCCCGTTAAGCAACGTGTTAAAGTCAGAAGCTGACTTCTATTTTCTGTACAATTAGAACATTTTAACAAGTTTGCCATGCAGTTCAGTTGGGGCTTATTTAATTTCGATGTTGACATTTAAAGGACATGGATTTATTTAGATCTTTGGGTAAAATGAACTAAAAAGAATCCCAATCACCACCATTCAGTAAAATGTCAAAGAAGGACCAAAAGACATAAAAGTAAGGCTTTTCATTTTCTAGTTTTGTACATAATTTTACTTAAAATAGCGATTCACTTCTGTCTATTTCATAATTTCTAAATAAAAACCTTAGCCCTATCAAAAACTGTAGCACTTAAATATTTTGCGTCGCCATTTTTCTATATTATTCACATTTTTTTCTTCTTCTAGGTTTGAAACAACTTTAATACTTTTTAAATTGTACCCATAATTCTGAAAGCACCGCTGACCTTGTGGATCTACCATGACCTGTCTGTGTGCTAGATGTGCCAGTCGGCCCTTTTCCTTTTTGCCGAACAAGCGCCCGATGGAGGATTTGATCCCTTTCTTCTTCGGCTGTTTGTGCAGGGAGTCTTGGCTGCTGGCTACGCTACTTAGGGCACTGGCTTCAGCCTCCAGAGAAGCCACAATCCTGAGGGCATAAATGTAAATGGACAACGCTGGCGAGAAAGAGAGGTTTACAAGTCTTTTTTTTATAAATGTCTGAGCAGAAAGCGTACCCTCGTGCATCGTTGTGCGAGGAGGCTGGCAGTGTGTGCGTCATTCGTACGGTGCGCGGCGTCGGAGGAGGCGACGTCTCGCATTTGATGGTGGCCTTGTCCTCCCGGCCATCCTCCTCCACGGCTGCTATCTGAGGGACGAGGACAAAGGGGAGCAACATGAATCTGAAAACCCGACTGCCAGCAAGCCAACAGTTCCTTCATGGAGCCGTTGCAGCATTAAATGTAAATACGTTCATCAAACGTGCTGCTGCTGCCTGTACCTTTCTCCTGTGTTTCCTCAAATCACTGGGCTGCAGAATGGAGAGATAAAAAAAGATGGTAATATTGACATGTCAGTATGCGTGTGTGAAAACAAGGATGAAACAGTAAACGGCATATAAAAAGTTGGCACTGAATATAAACATCCTGCACTAGTAGAAACCTATGAGGTGCTGCCAAACGTCTGTTCAGACAAACCAGTCATTTGATCAACAACATCAAAGCCTTTAAAAGAAATGCATTTACACATCATAACCTTGTGGCGGATTTGCATCCTATTTTTAGAACCATTTATTCCTCTTGCCCCCATCTGGGCTGATGCATCGTCTCTTCCTAAAGGAACTGCAAACAAAAAATAGTTTGAAATTGTCTGATTTTCATCATGGTTGCTCCTGATATGTGACCGGCCAGTTGTAAATTCAAAAATTGCATTTTTTAAGAATATTTTTTAAATCACCATATATGCTGAGTGGTTAGTACTGAGGGATTCATTTTGTTGGGATATAAATGTACCTCACTCAGCTGATGGTGAAGTATTTGAACAGAAAGTGATCAGGACTTCACCAATATGCAGAATATTTGTTTTAATCACATTCATTGCGGTTTTGCGGGGGATGCGAGTGGATTTTTAATGAGATCAACTACATACTATTATCACTGCATGAACTATCTGCTGCATCTAATTAAACTTCAGTGCTGGGAGAAGAAAAATGTTTTACTTTCAAGCTGCTACTGTTCCTCACATAAGTTTTTTAAAAAAACTTTTAAAAGTCCTCAGGGTCAGAGCAACTGACATCTTCTGTAATTTCATGAGGAAGATCCATAAAGACACATGAAACCTCAGCTAAATTCACTTTTTTGTCAATATATTTGGCTATGAGTAAACAGGGTCATTTTTGTTGCTACATCACTTTTAAACACCAAGATTAGACAACTAATGTGTCCTCAGTTTTCTAGAAAAAAAAAAGGATACGTGTGATATGGTGCACATCTTACCAGAGTCATCACTCCCATGCGCTCCATGTCCCGTGCCGGGCTTCTAGGGTCCAGTTTAGGGGTGGAGTGGCCGCTGGGTGGGGAAGAGGAGGCCAGGGAGGAGGCTGTGGCTGAGGCAGTGATGGAGGCTCCATGGTGGTGCATACGGGCCAGGTTAAGGCCTTCCAGGCTGACGCTGGCCACCCGGTTCTCAATCTCCTCCGCTCGCAGCTCCGTTGACTCCTTCTCCTCCTGGATCAGCCTGAACCAAGAACGATTTGGAGAGCATTTATTGTGCTGTAAATGTTCTGGAGCAGAACTTAAAGCAGTTTTAGCTGGTAATAACAGCCCCTGTTGTGGTCAATTGTGCACATTTAGAGGGCTCAATGCCAAGAGAGCGAGATTGTTCCAGAATTTACTGTTACGTTCTGGTCTTCAGGGTGTGCTTCGGAAAAAATCTGCACAAAAGCCCCGGAATACCTTCAGACTGAAGCAAACTAATTAAGGGCTAAACGTAAGGTAATCCATTTGAAGTATATCCAGGATCTAATTCTGTAATTAGCTGAGAGGAAAACTCAGAGGATTCATGATCATTACATTCAGTCAGACTAAAATGAAGTGGCTGCAGAAGGAATGCTGATCCGTTTCTGTTGGGGTGAATGCAAATCAGCAACAAGCTTATTGACACTCCTTGAAATAAAGTGAAGTTGTGCTTCAGGTGATGAATACTGATCAGCACATTTTTATTACAGCACCAGGAACTAAGAGGCGTGTTGTTCTGGTGTTGTTTCGAGGGATAGAACAAAAAATTATTAGCTACATGCAAATGTAAAAAGTGTAATGGAGCAGAATTTCAGCATAACTGTTGTACCGTATCTCCTTGTTGATGGCGTCCAGCTGCTCTTGGAGCATCATGGCCAGAGTTTGTGCATCGGAGTGGCCGCTGGGGGAGAGAAGGTCCATGGAGCTGAACAGCGTCTCCCTGTCGTCGTCGTCGATGTCCGACATCTCGGTGTCGCTCTCGAAGTGGGGGCCTCCCAGAACGCCGAGCTGCTGCGAGCGCCATTCGTGCTCGCCAAGCGATTTGGCCTGGGCATGGAAACAAAATCATTTCTAAAAATAAAAACATTTTCTTGGGAAAAGGTTAAGTGAGTTCAGCTTAAAATGATTCACACCACTGGCAGCTTCAAGGTTATTTTCTTCAAGGAAAAAGGTTTTTGATATTAAATGAGAGACAAATTGTCAATTTGCAAGAAAAATGAATAAAGGCATAAAGGTATAATATTAAATATTTAGAAATTTGTAAGAAAAACAATGTCAAATTTTATCAGAAAAATCTCTCTACTAAGAAATGTCTGATTTAATAATGTCAGAGAATCTTAGTTTTTCAGTTTTTCCTTCTAGTTCTAGACAGAATATCCAAGTTTTTTCTTAGGATTATGTAAAATTGAGTTTACTCTTCCATGGAAATATATTTTTTTCTTTCCCCTACAAAGACCCTGATGTTCTGTCTCAAATGAACCTAAAGCGAAGCGCTGCAGGTGAACTGCAGTGAATGCGTCTCACCTTTGTTTCCCGTAGACCCACTCGCCCCCTTCTCGGCCGGCGGATGACTTTGGCTGAGCGGTAATGGTCCGACTGGGTTTCCGCCAGAGATCCCAACGAGAAGCGAAGCTCAGCCGATGTGTCGAGATGAGACCTAAAACGCACATTTAATAAATCAAGCATCAACTTCTCTGCGTTGTTCCCCTAAAACCAAACCAACTTGTGTTTAAGGTGAATCACGTCTGGACTTGTTTTCTGTCTTTAGACCAATCACTAAAGTGGTGAGGTGGAAAATGAAGGATGAGAGACGGAAAATGTTCAGCTAAGCAGGCAGCAAACCAATCACAGCCTCCCTCAAGCAGAATGAATGTTCATGGTTTGTGCCTTTAAATCGTCTATGGCCCAGATTAGCATTGCTGATGTAAACACACCAGTGCTCTAATATTTAAAGTTCATGGTGCATAAAAGACATATCTGCAGAAATACCAGAAAATCCGTGAAAGCAGCATTTCCAACTGTGGTGTAACAGAGCGAATCAGATGCTTCCAGTAAACAGAAATAATTTAATATCTTCACACTTTAACTGCAGATTTAGCCTATTATTGCATTTTACAATAAACACATCCTGTACAAACTGTGACGAAATGCTCCTTCTGCATGTTTTCTTACAGCGACATATTTTAATACGTGCCTAAACCAAAGATATCAGAATTTGCATTTTCAGCCACAACATGCATCACATGTGCATGTTTCACTGTAAGAGAAATGACAGGACAGCGTGTGTGTAGCAGGCCCAACACACAGGGACTCAAACCGGCAACCTACCGAGACAGCGTGGGTTCTGTGAGGGAGCCTGCCCTCAGTCTGTACTGGTCGAGCTCCGATCTCAGCTTCTCGATCTCCTCTGCCAGCTGAGACTGGACAAAGCAAATCATCATCAATGAGCTACAATGTTTTTTAGGAACAATAGAAAACTACGTTAAATTCCTAGTCAAACATCCGAACATAAAAACTAAAGTCTACAACTCAAAAGTCTTACAGAACAACTTTCTATTTCATTGTTCAAATCCAGACAACATACTTTTTCATGTATAGACTCTTCATACTGTTTTCTGTATCCATCCGAGTCCTGGATTAACATGTTCTGCAAAGATGAGAACAAACGGCAACATTCAGTCACTGAGAACCGACATGACTGAGTCTCCGCTCTGCTGCCCTCCTTCTGCAGACCTTCTCCTCCAGAGCTGCCATTCGCTCCTTCAGGTGAAGCTGGAGCCGCTCGTTGGACTCGGTGAGGAGTCGATCCACCGTGTCCGAAAGTCGCTTGTTGTGCTCTTCGTTCATCTTTTCTCTTTGTCGTGCCTAGACGGTAAAACGCAGCAAGGACCAAACTGAGCTGAGTCACTTGTAAACGTCTGAATATGGTGCTAAAAATGTAACTGTGATTGTTTTTGTAAGAGTTTCATTGTTCTGGCCTCTTCTAACTAATATTATATATTTATGTCATGTGGAAAACTTACAGAACGGTTGCAGTTTGCTGGCATGTTTCACTTAGTGGGGGATAAAGGAAGAGTAAATGAACTAATCATGCAACTTCATTCTTCAACTACTTATAAACCCAGTAAAAAAATCTGCTGCAAAATTTTGGAAATATTCACTTTTCATCTTCTTTAAACCTTTTTATAATTTTTCATGTGCTCCTGTAGGAGTAAAAAAAATATATGTCTTTATACTTTTGATGTGAAGATTGTATTTTAAATAAAAATCATTTTACATTCAAGTTCCATGGAAATGCTTGTTTTGTGCTCTTTTTTTATTTTTGTATCATTTGCTGATCTCTGTGTGTTTAATTTTCACTCCATGTCAATTATCTCTGAGCAGCAGGTGTGATGGAGACATTTAATCATCAAAACCATCTTTAAAAAGGTCAACTCATTAAAATACCCATTTTACGATTTTTAATAACCATAAGAAAGGACAGCAACAATGACATCAGCCTTTAAAGTTTGATTAAAGCTAAATAAACTAATTCAACTTGTGTGATGTTCTGACCAAACTCTTTGTTTGCCTAATATTCTGTTTAGACCAACAAACCTTATTTTATGCAGATGTGGATAAATTTATAGGTATTCCATGAAGATTAATCCACTAAACAAAATTCGACCCAATTTATTTTTATTTATTAATTTGTTTTTGGAGAGTTGTATCTTGGCTTCACGAAGTCTCCATAGCAACCACTAGACATCGTCTACATATCAACAAGTGTCCTTTTCTATCCTATTGTCGTAACGATAACTCCAGAAAACTAAAAATTTGTTCTCACTTTTTTGTTTCCTTTACTCGATAAATATGTTAAAAATTGGATTTTTCAGAATATTTTAAAGACATTTTTTACACATATGTACTATGAGTGAGAAAAAAGTGGAAAGCACTCTATACATGCTCAGTTTTCACTTATTCAAATGGTGTTAAAAGGGACCAAAAGAGATCCATTTTAAACTGTCTGTATGATGCAGCAAAATGTGACAGCGTAACAGAAATGCTGTGAAGATTTTAATCCTAAAATAAATTTGACATGGCTGGGTGATTTGTGAGCACTATTCCTTCAGCAGAGCGTGTGAACCACACATTTGGTCAGGCTTCAGTGGTGATAAATCCCAAAAATGTGTCATCGGTTGTTGTCACATCAAACTGGCTGCCTGGTTAATGTTGCCTGGCACGACTCCTCCGCAGTGACTCACCCTGAGCAGCTCCTGGTTTTTCTCCTCCAACTGGCACTCCAAGTGCCTCATTCGCTCCTCGATGCTCCCGTGACGCTCCTCTGCCTACAGATGGATTAAAACATAGAGGGGACAGAAAGAAGCGCCACAATGATGTGCCTGTTTGAGAGCAGAAAGGGCAGCAGGAAAAAGAAAAAGAAGAAGAAGCAGAGACGGATACAGAAGCAAAGCCCTGAACCAGAAAGTGAGAAACGGATGTAGTTTAGAAAGCATAACTAGGGAGAGCAATCTGAGAGGAAGAGTGAAAGGGGAAACGATCACAACCACAATGAAAAGGAGGAGAGCCTCTCCAGCGCAGCAAAGTAAGAGCTCCAGCTGGGCGTGCCATGCAGCTGTCCCACTGGTGGCCGAACAGCCAGAGCAGAATCCCAGTAGCCGACCGCTACTAAACAATGTTCACTACAGGAGCTGGAGTTCCCCGTGGGTCTACCTTCCTAAGAATGGAGTTCATGTCTTCAAGCTTAGCTTCCATAATAAAGTGATAATCATCAGGGGAGGCGGAGGAGGAGCTGGAGTCGGACTATGCGGCCGAGGAAGAGGAGAAGGAATACGTTGAAATGTCATGGCGTGACACGCGGCGGCACAGGAGCATCCAGAGGTCAGGGTGTCTGTGGGGATGTGCGTACCGGTTTGCATTCCTACCTTGGTGAGGGCGGCTATCCTCTGGGCAAGTTCTGCCTCCACCTCCGGCAGCGTCTCCGCCTTCCTCATGGTCTGCTGCAGCTTCTGCTCGGCCAGCTCCAGCCTCTCCTGCAGCTGCCGGTTCTTCTCCTCCATCTGGACACAAACAGCAACACCAGGATTCACATGAGCACCGCCGTTTGTTTCAGTCGGTGTTTATTAGCTGCGCATGCCGAGTCCTGGTCGATCCGTCGGGTCTGCACGGCCTCAACGAGGAATTTATTGTCCTTTGAAAATGTTCACATTTTGTCACGTTACAAACACAAATGATTAACGTCCTTTAAAAATTACAATTACAGCTCAATTGGAGATCGTCTATATATTAATCTCCAAGGTTTGCCAGTAATTTTGAAGTTTCTGTAGGTCAGGACTTTGACTAGACCATTCAAACACATGAGCAGGATTTGATCTATTGTAAGAATTTCCACAATTTTAACCCCCAACTTGTCTGATGTGATACTTTTGTAAGCAATAAATAAACAAACATGTATCCGTTTTCTTTCACTTAACAGCTACTTTATTTTAGTTTATCACATAAATTGTAAAGTTTGTGGTTGTAATGCGACACATGAATACTTCTGCACCGTTTGTCTAAAAAGAGTAATGTGAAACTCCAGATCTCAGCTCAAACAGTCAAATTTTAAGAGATTAAAAATCTGTTATTCAAAAAGTTGGTTTTCAATCGACATTGAAGCCGTTTTGTTTCCATTCACTGTCCATCTAATCTATTTATTTCCATTAAGATCATCTGAATTTTCATAATGTTCTGGCCAACAAAAGGTGAAACAAAAAAAACTTTAATCTCCCTTTTCTCTTCACCATCACCAGCACTGCATTGCTGCTAAAAAACAAAACAAAAAAAAAAAACATCCTTTGTTGGAAAAAAGCAGCAACTCCGCATTTGCCAATTACAGTTTCCAACTATCAGGTACTAACCACAGAAATGAAGCTCGGTGTTGCTGACTGACATATCTCCCTCATGTGTGTCGAGCGCTGAGCAGCGTTACTTTGCCTCGGACGGCAGCCTTTGCTTTCAGTGGCAGAAGCTTTGATCCCATAAGCATCAAGCCTGGCAGCTCAATATGCAATCATTTGACTGGAGTGGGCCAAGAATGTGTTGTTTCTGTGTCAGTGATATTTTCAGTTTTGAGGTCACACTGGGGAATCATGGCCATCTGCTTTTGGTTTGTAACTTGCTCCTGCGTGTATTTTTGGCCGTTTTGCTTGCCGTATCTTCTCACGGCTTCATCTTTCTGGAGCCACGGCCGAGTCTGCGTTCCATCAACACCTTATCTTCAGACATCAGTGGGTATCCTGAGCTTCATCTGCTGCCAACAGGACAAATGGACTCAATGCACAGCCTGTGATGGAGGGCGGCAGCAAGAGCTCAAAATACTGAAGCTTCATGGCACCTAAAGACAAAATGTCAGTAGTTCTGATGTCTAAAACGCTGTTTAAACCCAAAAACTAAAAACCTAAAATATTAAAGTTTTCAGATGCTTTGTCAAGATTAAATCTGATGTAGGTATTCTCAATAATTACATAACTAAATGTGATTAAAATGGAGTGAAGTAAAACTAATTTCAGCTTCTGCATACAGTTTGCACATTAACACCTAAAGGCAGAATAATGAGCAGTCAAGCATGCAGGAAACACTGGAAAGAGTGAGAGTCAGCTGGTCCAGTACTGTGCGCTCACATGTATAAAAAAAGCTATTTTTTGATGAGACCTCTGAAAAATTTTAATTATTGCAAACCAGCATTTCCAGCAAAAAGAGAAATGTTATTTTTTTTCCCCCATCCTTGTTTCATTAGGATGAAGAAACACAAAAGGGAATCCAAACCTCCATTTAGTATCGCCTGACTTGAAGTACTTCGACACTTAGATGATTTCTGACTTTGAAAACTTTGGATTACTTTTATCATTCTGTAGAGATCAGACCTGTTATCAGACACGCGCACTGCTCCAGATTGTCCAGCCTCAAGGGAGAATCTAACACACACAAAACCTCATAGTAAACTGGCTTCAGAGTCTACCGCCATCTTTGAGTTATTAACCTTCAAGCCTCTTTTAGATCCTCAGCAGGTTTTACCTACCTGTCTAAGGAATGCTTCTTTGTTGGCCAACTCATTCTCCAGCTTGTCGTTGATGTCGTGCACAGACGTGGCTTCTCGCTGCGCGCTCAGGTAGCGTTTCTCCAGCGTGACGATGCGTTCCTCCATGTCCTCCTTCTGGCACATGACCTGCGCACAATTATCAGAACAGTCAAGATCCTGGTGTTTTTTTTTTTTTTTTACATCTGTGTTAAATCAGAACTTTAGTTGTTGCTTATGTTTTCTGGATGTATAGAATGCATTAAAATACACAACAAAATATACTTTTATAGAGTAAAATAAAAAAGGAGCACTTGTGCAGGGCTCTCTAAAGCTGCACAAAATGAGTTGGGAAACTACAAAAAGCAAAAACTGAGTTTTTGAGAGTTCTGCTTCACAGTGGCAGGACTACCACAAAAACTATGAGAGTTAATTTCCTGCAGAAAGAACTGCAGGAGACAAAAAGCAACAAGAAATAGTCATCCTGCAAGGGTGGATAGATACTGCAGCTCTCAGAGACGACAGGTAACGGTGATAACAAGCCGTCTTTCCAATAAGGCTGCAATAAATGCCTCAGCCTGCATTGTTAGCAATCAATAGTAATTTCAGGCGTGGTTCAAAGGGGTATCAGCCTATATACATAGGCACAGTGAACAAGTACGCAGCTGTGCTATTGTGCTGTCGGCTATTGGAGAATTATTTTCTTCATTTTCTTTGCTGTATCTTGCAGTGTGCTAAATATTTACGAGCCAGCATTTAACATGTTAGAAATGTAGACATTTTAAGGAGGTATGCAGATATTTAGAGATTGAGATTAAAACCAGATGAATACATAAACTTTCTCATTGTCAAAATGGCCAAACTTGCTTATGTTTGCTAAATACCATCTGAGAAAATTATTGTGAAGCATTTTAGCATAGATGTGCACATTCAAAGTGGCTTTAAACCATTTGGAAAAGACTTTATGATGGACTTATGGCTTATAAAGCAACATCTGCAACATTTAAGCACCTTAAAATGCTACATCAGATCAGTCCATGAGGAATAGGCCACGTTTTCAGCAAACTACGTATTCCAATAAATTTTAAAACTGTGCTAACAGAGAGAAACTTTAGTTTAACGTAATTTCAAATAGTGAGAAAAAAACGTCATTTATTCAGGGCATGGATACATTGGTGTTTTTGGAGTAACTCCCAGCCCATTGAAATGCCAGCTTTTTCACACCACTGCAAGGATTCTCTCATGTCTTTTTCCTCCCCAACTTAGAAATATGCACGTTTCCCTCTCTTCTCTGCGCACATACAGCGCGTACAAGTGAATGTGTATGAGCTTTTACTTCTTTGATGTCTCTCTGGTACTTGTTGTTCATCTCCTCTGACTTGATGAGGTCTTTGCGGGCCGTCTCCAGCTCCTGCTCCACCTCGGACACCCTGGAGGACAGAGAGGACATGCGCTCCTTCATCTGGGCCAGCTCGTAGTTCTGCTTCTCCAGCAGATCCTGCAGCTCCACCACCTGGCTCGCCTCGCGGGCCGACTCCAGAGAGCCGTTCGACAGACGCTGGGAGGGAGACACAACATGTGCGAGGTCAACATAGGAAAGAAAAGCCTCCCTTAGAAACCATAACTGACATTTTTCAACCCATTTTTCAATCTCTTTTTTATTTTAGGTGTTTTAGTGCATAGCCGCAAAGCATGCAGTCTTTACAAAGTTTAGTTAGCTTACAAAGTAAAGTCAAATTTTAGAGACTGCATCTTCAGATAAAGGTGATATTGGTTAAAAACTAGCAGAAAGTGTATAAAATTCCCCATCCGTTGGCTGAAACGTCTATATATGCGTCTATCTCTCATAAAAGTTTATTTTTACCTCATAGCAATAAAGATTTGGTAGACAAAATAAGGAATAGGAGTGAGAACAGAAAACAACGATTCCTAAAACAAAAAGAAAGCGTGACCTTTCCTGCCCTTGACCTCCTCCTACCTGCCACATTGAGGCCACAGCCATGTATATTTTACACCACAGGACAGGCCGTCACTCCCAGCTAATGGTGTTTGCAGCAGCGTCTCTGTCAGTCCTTGTGACTGCAGCGACGCTGAATGACTAAACCTCTCCATCACCGCAAGGTTAAAACTTTGCCTTCGCCGCATCACATGAGGAGCACGCAGCCAAACATTAACATGCAGAAAACAGCCTGTGTTTATATTCCTTTATTTTATCTCAACAGAACAGAGCAGATGATAACCGTCTTCTCATTACCTCTCGCCTCAGCGTGCGCGCTTTTCATCTCTCTACTCTCCACACCCGCCTATTCTCCTCCCCCCAAGCTGCAGCCTGCAGAGGACCAGCAGAGTAGCAGCCTTCCCATTGATCTAACCAACTATCCAGCTGCCTCTGTCTGCATGGAAATATTTTTTTAGCATCAGATACGAGGTTTGAAGTTCTGATGATGCCGATATAAAACAAAATCGGAGCGGCGTAGTGGAACAAGGTGCAGTTACATGAGTTTTGAAGATTTTATTCCAAATTGACGGTACAGGGTGGATTTCATTGACCAAGATGTCAAATGAAGTCATGTTACAGCTCGGAAACGGCCTAAATTTAGTTCTTAGTACTCCTGATGAATGCAATAGTTTCCATCGACTGCTTGGTGCACAAAGAAGTTCCTGTCAGCTGCTTGAAGCAAGATGACCAGCCTGTCTTAAGAGAAAGACAAATTTGGCTCCTAAGGAAATACAT
The DNA here is from genome assembly GCF_051168715.1 of Poecilia mexicana. Taxonomy (NCBI): domain Eukaryota; kingdom Metazoa; phylum Chordata; class Actinopteri; order Cyprinodontiformes; family Poeciliidae; genus Poecilia; species Poecilia mexicana. The sequence goes on from NW_028263392.1 coordinate 13,999,673, forward strand.
TAGCATGTCATTGTTGGATTTTGAAATCATCTTTATTCCCTTTAAATAAATGTCTCACAGTACTGTTTATTTTCATTTACAGCCAGAAACCTGAGCTCCGGTGACGCTCACCTTGCCGTGGAGCTTTTGATGCGCTTCGCTGCCCTCCAGTAGGTCATCGCCTCCTTCACCGGACGCGACTTTCCTCTGAAGGTGAGCGTTTTGCTCTCGTAAGGCCACAATCTGTACGATCGTAAACACAGGTATACATTTAAAATATTCATTAATCATGGAGCCAATGTTGGACAATGTTTAAAATGACACGACAGAAAAATAAAGCTAGAAGTCTCATAAAATCACAGTAACTATGGCCTTAAGCAGCTAAAATCAGCACATCACCATGGATATGACCAGTAATAATGTTTACAGCTTTACAGTGACACAAGATCTTCTGTAGCTACAAAGTGCTTCTTTATCTTTCAAACTAAATACTTTAAAATTACCTCCAAACTCAAACTGAATGCATCTCCTCGGATCTCTAAAAGCAGAGCTGAAGTAAATACCCGAGTCCAGAGTCCTCTGCATGAGCATTTACTTTAGATCAGCTTTTAAAAAGCGTTTTTCCTTGTGATTTTATTTAATTCTCCTTCTAACAGCAATGCAAGGCCACAGATTGGAAGACAGTCTTTTCAAGGTAAACAGAAAAACCTCCTTTCAGGGAGGAGGAGTCGAATTAGTGCTGAAATTGAACACAGCTGGATTTCCTGGCTCATTACTACATGCGTCTGTACTGAAGTCTAAAAGTCTGAGGAGCTTCTGCTGCATTTTATCTTTTAATATCCTTCATTAAACAGCAAGCAATATTTCTATGGTTTACACAGGAGAGGAATTTCTTCAATTTCTTTTATTGAACTTTAAAAAATGAAAACTTCAGCAGTGAGAAGGCAGAGACTGATGGCAGGAAAACTTTAAGAGAATGAAGAAAGAAAAAGATGGGAACAGCAAAAAAATCGCTGAAAGAAAGGAAGGATAAAATATTAAAGGAAATATTCAAAGGAATAAGAGAAAGAAAGATGATTAGAGAAGGGAAGAAATGATGGAAAGATCAAAGTGATTTGCCGTGTTGCGTAAGTCGTCTGTTTCTCTGATCATTTGCTGCTTGTGCTTCCTGCTCTGCTTTAACCCTCAGCATCCTCCTTACAGCAAAGGTCACAGAAGCACTTCAGCTACAAAAGGCTCACATTATTTAACTATAATCCCTCTGCAAGCAAAGAAGCAGCTCCAACAACAATCCGGTAGACTAACCCTAACCATGCAGGGAGGATGTTAAAGCTCCATCAGACTCTCGGTTCTCAGAAGCTTTCAGCGGGCTTTGACCTGAACTCTGCTTTCTCTGGTTTTTCTTTGGGGATTTCCCAGGATCGCTAATGTTTCGCTTTAAACACGTCATCCTACGTGAAAGCACAGTGATCGTTTAGAGAAACAAGGTCATGTTTTGTGTGATATATTTTTTGCTTTAGAGGATAATCAATGACACAAACAGCAACAGAATTGTTTGCACGATCCAGACAGCGACTTCTGCCACTAAATAAGTCTGTGAAACGACCTCCTTGCTTCCGTACAACGAGGGTTAAAACACTACAGAGCATTTCTGTTCATTAATTTTAATGAGGTCAGAGCCGCGTCTCTGGATGTTTCCTCGACTATCCTGAGATCGTCTGCAGTTTCTCCACCTCAGAGATCAAACACCAACGCCACCCCTGACATGAAAGCCCAACAAATAATGAATGGAGTGCCGTGCATGCATCTCCAGCTCAGAAATTACACAAACGACAAGTTCAGATGGACAGGCTGCTGCCCTTCAGTTCTTCTTCTGGATCCGTCTCCACTACAAAATAGCAAGAACGAAAGAAAGGGACAGTGTGATGTTCCTCGTCTGTTTTTACAACAATTTCATGTTATGAGAAATGTCCGAAGTAGAGTGACGAAGGAGAAATTGAATTACTAGAAGGAGTGAAGGGTGATTTTGATTTTCTGCAAAGCAATTTACTGAATTGAAGAAGATTGAATCCATCCAGTAGCATGGAGGTTCGGTGCAGTCTACTTAAAATAGAATCAGTCACAAATGGGGAAAAAAATAACTCCAATTTCTTTCCTCATACAAAAACATTTTCCTTGGAGTCAAAATAAAGCCATTTCTGCTCCGATTTCCTGCGCTATATTTGGGTTTATTTTAAAGGTAGCACAGTGGAAATAAATCTGATTGCATGTATGGATGTGCACTAAATATTCCAATATCAAACTTGGATTTCACATATAATACGACTGTTTTGATAAACGTCTGTCTTGTTTTCAACAGCAGGTTGTGAAAATGAAGGCTAAATATTCAGATATTCAACCATTTCCATATTCAGATGGTATTTGTGCTTGCAGTGCTCATCTCTAATCAGATCTCCCCATGTAAGTGGGACTAACCGGATTATACGACTTCAAACGTGTTGAATCCTCTGCAGGATCTGGTTTCATGTTGAGGTTAAAATACTGTTGTTTTTTTTGTTTCCCAAGCCATGTTACCTACTGCTTAGATTTATTATCAATCAATGGTTTTTCAATGCCTCATCATATTAAAAAGGAGACCAGAAAATGTGCAGGTCTGACGCAGATGACCCAGACAAATAAACTTGTTACTGGAAATGCCACAAAATAATGCATTCATTTTTCCTAAAATGCCAGGTTTTTTATCCGTAAGAAACTTTAAAGATGAAACCGAATGTTTTTGGATTTTTTTTTTATTATGAAAGTCCAAAATAAGATATCGATATTAACATAAAATTTGAGGGCATCTGTCCACTCAGAAAAACTATTAAAAAACAGGCTTTGGGAAAGTACTGCACAATATTTTTCCTTAAAAATACTAAAACATGCTTTGCAGGAGTCAGACCTGTACAGCATTAAAGAAAACTTACTAGCTTTGCAACAACATTTTAAATAAAGTCTCAGCTCTGTGAGCAGAAGACAATGTCCGCCTCCATTTGGTCAACTAAGAACAATGAGAATCCTAGAAAGAATACTGGCATTGTGTCACTTTAACAAACAAAAACAATTCTAAACATGTTGTGTAACTTTTAAACTGTTAAACTCATTTCCTTAATTGTGTCTTTAAATAGATTCCAACACATCCAGTATAACATTTGATTTGACAGAAGCAAATTAGAATCCCTTGCGGTAATCAGTGTGTGGCCACTTGAGCACCTGTGACTGCACAAGGTCAAAGGGTGCAGATTTCATCAGTGTTGTGAAAATGCCTGCAGGGAAATGGGACTCCTACAAGACCTTCCATCCAAAATCAATTACCAGTTTGCTTGCTCAAGCCTCCCTGGAGCCCCTGAAGTGAGACGTTTCTATTCAGCAACGGCAGCTTGAGCGTCTGTCTGCCGCCTCTAGGCCCGATCGCTCGTCTGCCCACAGCTGGCGGGCGTTGTTAACCGTATATAAGGGGGAAGCTCGCGGATGTACTGCAGAGGCTTTCTAACCTTGGCTCAGTGGTGGGAGAATTTCTAACGGCGCTACATTTCCTACCGCCGTGTCTGACGGTGCCTCAAATGCGCCGTTAAAATCAAGTTTCTTCTAGGAGAGAATAAGAAAAAGAAAAACTTTAAAAACGACAGGCTTGTCAAATTACTCTCACTTCTCCAGAAAATGATCTTTGATTTTGCAGCCAAATAGCCCACACCATCTCCTCTGAAACACTGTTCATTTCAGCTAAGATTGTGGTCTCCATACTGTTTCAGCTTTCGCTAAAGACACACCTGCACACTCATTAGCACACATCTCTTTGGCCACAGTCGGCATCGACATTCGTTGCCTTTTTTTCGTTTATATTCTCATCTTTGCGCCTTCCAACCAAATCCCTGTCAGGATGTGACAACCACAAAAAGTCCAAGTGTGGTGACTGGTGACGGACTGGGAAGCGGCTGCTGGTGTGGAACATGAAGCAACTTTGATCTGAAAACAGCGAGCGTTCTTCTGCAGGTTCTGAGTTTTAGTGAAAAAAAAAATGTTTATAGCAGGATATACATTGCTGTAAAAATGTGTGAGGCGTTTGTGCTCAAATAAACCTCTGAGAACCTCACAAAACACAGTTATGGTGAAATGAAATGCTTTCTGCAACTGGCTGCACTGGATTTTATTGTAGAGGTTTTATTGTGTTTTGCAGCTTTTTGAATTGTCAAATCAAATGAAAACTTTTCCTGTCCACTTCACAGATACTTGTGTTTGTCTTTCACCTGAAATCCCAGTGATGCATTGACTTGTAACTTGACAAAATGTAGAAATTTCTATTTCTAGGATTTGTTGTACTAGAGAAAATCAACGTAAATACACTGGCCTGGGGCTCATTATCCAGTCAAACATTCAGCAAATCAGTGAATGTGCATTTAAGTAAGTATGTTTAAATATTAGCACAGCTGTTATTTCATATAAGCTCACAGTTTGTTACCTCCTGGTTGGCTGCTGTGAGCTCCTCCTCCAAGGCAGAGACTCTCTCCAGTGACACTCGGAGTCTCTCTCTGACCTGAAAATATGAAAAGAGAAAACAATATTTACATCACTGTTCATTTAAATCTAACACGGCAGGAGATAAATCATTCTTTTCTCTGCTTATGGCTGTACAATAACACAAAAGGAACCCTGATTGAGTCCAAAAGTAATTTTTCTTTCAATATATCTCCCACCTTCTTGTTCTTATCTTTTCAACAATCTCAGAGGAGTTAACCCTGAATTAAAAACTTTTGAGTTGAGAATATGCCCAGTACCCCAAGACAATTTCACCACCCAAATCATCAGGCCTTAACAGATGAGAGCATTTAGGGGTCAGGCTGAAAGCTGGCCTCCCTGTGGATCACAAAGGGGGGAACAGAGGGTAAAAGCAGCAATCTAACTATGGAAAACAAACAGTGCCAACAATGCTCAAGTCAGATAGTCTCATAGCATCGTTTTAAACAGTAAATCAACATATAAATTCTATTAAAATATATAAGGAACCCATATTGTTTCACAGTATTCTGCATTCATTTACAAACATGCAAAAATATATTTTTTTTTCCTCCAACAGAAGTGAAAATAATACACAGCTGGTGGCAGATATACCTTCTCATCGAGTGCTTTGTGGTGTTCAAATAGGGACTTAAGTGCTTTGAGGACTTCAACCTCACTGGAGACCCCTGAGGGGGACTGAGCTTGCCGCTTGACCACCGTCATTCGGAGTGACCGCTCGTGTCTGGACACCAGGCATTCCAGATGTTCCAGAAGTAACTGGGAAAATCACAAGCACATATTATTTGTTAAAAGGAGGGAAAAGCTTCAAACAGCTGCTGAACAGATGCAGACTCATCCCTGAGCGAGTCTTTGAGCACTAACTGCATTAAAAAGTAAACCTTAAGATACTTTCGAGCTTCACCACTTTCTTTATGAAAGTGTTACATTAATACCGCTCTTTGTTGTAGATTTGTGTAGTGAATACAGCATAAAAACAAAAATGCAAAAGGTGCACAGCGACTGATTCAAGATTGTCGTTTCCAGTGGAAAGTAAAAGACAGTAATTGCATTTAACCATAAACCCAGAAGTCTCAGTGGTGAACTTTTCATAATAAGCACATCAAGAATATTTTAAATATTTCCAATTTGACATCAGTTTCTACTGTGGCTAAGAGAGGAAACTTTTATTGCAAAGGAAAGCAGTTTTGAATTCACACGGGGATGGACTGTCTGCAGCACCATATGCTGCAGAAACCAACTTGCTTTTCCACTAACCTATTGAAATAAATGCTCTGGAAGTAGTATGCGTTCAATTATAGTTTTTAAAAAATGCAACCAATTATATTTTACCATTAGAAAAAAATTCAAGTAGTCATTCTCATGTTTCTGAGAAACATAACCATCTAAACACAAATTTAAACCACCTCTCTATCTGAATCATCTCTGTCAGAACTGGAGCAGCAGTCGTCATGTATTCCTGCTACGTCAACAGAGCAAACACAGTCATGAAGTGTTTACACTGAGCTCCTTCCAGAATTAGAACACACTCTAATCCTGTTTGCTAGATTTTTTTTCAACCTTTGCTTTATTATTTGTTGGACACGCTTCATGTCTCCAGACCCGTTCGAGTCCAGCTGTATGTGCATGGCATTCGATTGGGACACTTATCCCCAGCAGTCAATAAAGTTTACATGTCCCCACACTGCAGCCCCCTCAGTCCACTGCCTGTCTGCACATGCTTTTCAAAACTTAATTATGAAATGTAAAACACCTTCAGTGACAAAACCAAGTTTAATTAAAGCTTGCTTAGAAAATCCCTCTTTAGAGAGTTAGAGGCGATAATTAAGCGAGTGTGAAAATGACGTTTTCTGTTGCTTTGCACCTGTTTTCATGATTTCTCAGTGAGCTGTGCTAAAATAGTCCTTTAGCAGAACAAAAAAAAAGTGAAAACTAAATCAGTGCAGAAAAGTAAACCCATCTTATCTGGCAGCAGCAGACTGTGCTTACAGCTTTTAAGATGAGAATGTTTTTTTAAAAGTGAACATGCACAACTTTTTGCCTCCCCAAACATTTACAAGTTGGTTCAATTTCCCATGAGAGTATTTGAGCCGGAGCATTCTGCATATTATCACCACTTCATCCTACTGCGGAGCACTCACATGTGGAGGAAGAGGAAAACTCCCAGGCAAAATGTCAAGAACTACTGACAGCATAGATGCTTGGTTCAGTACTTTTGCAGACTTACTTCCATTTCTGTTCATCAGAATATGCAGTCAGCCTCCAGGGGCCTTTTTTCTCAAGATCATATTCAAAATTCTGGAGCTCTAAGTGAAACATTATAAATATCAGGAATGTGGGAAAAATCTGTGCATAATTTAGTCTTTCTTCTGGTTACCCGTCACAAAGGGTGTCCCTCAAAGCTGTGTATTAGGAATACCACGTTTTCACAACTCATATTAATAATTTAGGTCCAGTTGTTAACAATTCATTCCTCCATCTCTATGCTAAAGATATTTGTTTGTCATGGAAATACAGTTCTGTTGGTTGGATTTGACACAATTCATTCACAATTTTAACATCAGAAATAAAACAAGTCTATATCGTTTCACTCCCCTGCTGCTAGTTTGAAAGGATCCCAACTTCATTTGTATCTTCTGTAAATACAAAGATACTGGGAGTGGTAAGATGACATTTATTAAACTCTGTGGTCATATCTTTATTTCCTTTTCTTGCTTTCATTCCGAGCTTCTGAAAGCAGACCAAGCCACCTGGACAAATTCAAACTGCACCAATCAGAAAGAAAAAAGCATAAAGAAGAAAATTTGCTTCGTCAGAACAAAAAACAAAACCCAGCTTCATTGTTAACAACAAAACTAATGGGAGAAAACCAAATTTATGCAGATTCACTGCTTCTGTCTGATGCAGCACAGTGTAAGTTTGATGTAAGATTCAGGCTTTAGATACCCTGGTGTTGTTCCTCTCAGCTTTGAGCTCAGAGATCTCCTCCTCCTTCTCCAGCAGCTGCTCCCTGCAGGCGTTCAGCTCCTTGGTCAGAGCAGCAAACTCCTGCAGAACCACAGAGAAAAGGACGAGACGGGTCAGGATCAGAAGAAATCCACCAGTGAGCTGGAAATGACAGAATCGGTCATAAAGCAGATTTTTTTGTTTGAAATAGATTACGTGAAGATTAAACAATAAACAATGAATTTGACTTTGAAAGTGAGGAAGTTTTGAATTTCCAGCTAACGTGTTTTCAGTCAACCACGGTATACAGGTATAAAGGTTGAAGCATTTGTCAAGGATTTACTTTAGAACGGCACACACACTGCAAGCCAACAGAAAAATGCAGCAGAACATTCTGCACGACAGCATGAGCAGTGACCGAGATGACTTAGAAGAACCCCAACAGAAAGAAACCCCACTGATCGTGTTTGCAGATGGAACCTCGTCTCTCTTCCTGCTGCTAATCTCCGTCAGAGTTGAGGAGGCAGCAGTTTAGTGAGAGACGCTTTTGCTAACAACTTCCTCCAGCTCCTCCGGAGAGCTTCTACGCTTTTCATTTCAACGCTAGAAGGCATTTTTTTTCCTCAAGAGCTTTCCGAGTGTACTTTCGGTTTCCTGCTGGTTCACAGAAAGTTAATCATTAAAGATTTAGATGCACACTTTAGCTGAGAATTCCTGAAAAACTCAAAAGGAAAACGTATAAACTCTGTAATTTAGTGCATAGCGCTTGGAAATCCTGCAAGTGTGTTGTCTGTCTTTTGTGTTAAAAACATTTTTTGTGGTATTTTGTAGTGTCTAGGTTTTTCTCGCTGGTGTTTGTGAGATCAAACTAAATTAGCAGAACTGAGAATATGTTGATATGCTTCTACACATTAGGCATTAATTCATAACTGTCGATGCAACATATTTAATTTTTATTTTTTTTTTTTACTTTTGATTTGTGGTTAAGTTTCCATTTGATTTAAGCCAGCAGGAACATTTTTAAAGAAAAAAAGTCACGATTGGTATTTTTTTAACAAATTAAATTTAATTACTCTCTTGTTCTCACATTCTACAAAAAGGCATATGAAATTTATTTACATTACAAACACTTAGCTTAAGCATGAAACCTGCTTAAAACATAAACTGATGAACGAAGCCCACTTGCAGAAATACATGTGCTGCAATTATTTGAATTAAAAAAATATTTAAAAAAAAGAATTAAAACGTTTTTCTAAGAAAAAATAAATTGTAAAAGATTGTCAGTTTCATGAACTTTGTTTTTAGTTTTGACATTTCTATCAAATTAATCAATAACATAATTAATTGGAAATATTTTGTTTTCAGCGTGCAAAAATGCAATTATTTTATACTATTAAAAAAAAAATAAAACCATGTTTTCTTTTATAAAATCTGTTTCTCATCTGTCCTTCAGGAGTCGAGGACAATAACTCGCTGCTGCGCAGAGACTCCAGGGAGCGAACTCATATTGTGTCTCTTCTACAAATCCTTAGAGGTCAGACAGTCACAAATCCTCTATAGAAATGACATGAAAGTTTCTTTTGAACCATTTTAAGTCAAGTGGATCTGATCAGAAGAAAGGCTTCTAGGCCTTTCACATTATCTTCAGTAATGTGAAACTGAAGATACGACTACAAATAGTGTTCCACGTGAATACGAGACGAGCCTCAAGCTGACTAATGGCTTGGAGGATAAGAAGCGACTCGTGGCGGAGGGATGGAGGATAGTTTATCCCAGAGGTGCTGTCAGGGAGTCATCAACATGGCCACAGAACCGGCGGAGAAAATCTGAAGGTTCTACTGTAACAATTTGTGTTTTTTGCTTTTCAAATGTCTCCTGTGAGTGCAAGCAGTCTATATATATATATATATATATATATAAAACACAACCCTTCTTGCAAACTTTACACCTAACATCAAAATGAAAATTATTGAACAGATTTACTCTCTGAGATGTAAATGCACTTATTGCATTTATATACTTGCAAAAGGGAAGTATGTAAATTTTTGCTCGACTACATTGTTTTGATGATGATTTTGATTTCAGCCCCAAAGCTATCGGGACAAATTTTATTGCAATTTCACCAACTTTTCACATGTATGGTTTTACCCACAACAAATGGGTGCAGCCGTCAGCCTTCTTTCCCCCTCTGCTCAGTGTCTGAGCCAAATAAGTGAATGCAACTTGAGTGAATGTCCATTAAGAAGGATATCAAAGCAACATTTTAAGCTACGTTATTGTAGTTCGGCAAAAACTTCAGGAGTAAACACAAGCTGTTCTGTATCGTAAGTGACTTCCAGCTGCTTCCATTCACTCCTCCTGTTTTAAACAACCATTTTACAACTCATAAGTATAAAGTATTCTGGTGTGCATCTGGGCAGCAATGCCACTTTAGAAACTGGAACAGAAATCAATTTCTAAAGAACACAGACCAAGAATACAGAGTCAATAGTCCCAGCTATTAACTAAAAGTTAATTTTACCAATATAATAACCCGGAAGATGCAAATGTGTAAAATCAAAACGCTGGAGAGAAAAGAAAATTGACTCTTCTTTCCAAGTAATTACTTCTTCACACAATAACCATTCAGTTCAGTTCTTTTTTGTTAGAAAGCATGCTAGAAAATCCATCATCAGGTCAGGCTGGACACGACCTACATTCAGAGTCCACAAACCTAAATCACCAGTTAATTAAAGCACAGCAGCACATGAAACGAGTGCAGATTGTTTGGACGAGTTGAACGAAGTTACTTTGGTTTACAAAGTTTATTCTGACCAACCTAACGGCTAACCAAATGTTTGCTTTGTGTAAGGGGGAAAAAGTGCAGATGTTAGCCTCTAATGCATACAGTTGCATTTAGAGGAAACCAAGTACAACAGAAGCATCGCATCAGCACAAACACCTCATAACAAATAACAAGCACAGAGGCAGAGGCCTCATCATTTGTGCCCACTTTGCAGCCACGGATTTTGCTGAATAAACTAAAAAAAGAACAACAAAAAAAACAAAACAGTGAACTTAGCTACAGAAGCTGTAAGGTGCTGCTGCTCCCAGAGCATCAGAAACAAAACCAGGCCACAGTGCATCCTGCTCAGATGATCAGGACCAATGAAAAGTTGATTCTGCTCAGCCCACTGAAGTTCGGGGTCAAACTGTGGGGACAAAGAAGCTCATTATTGGTACAATAAATGCCTGCTCAGTTAATGACTGAGTGCATCTGTGGAGAAAGCTAAGGTCAACCAGGACCTGAGTTGTTACCATAGCAACAGGAGACGGGGGGCAAAAACGTGTTGGCGTGGTAACCAAGTCATCTCTGCAGGGAGCTGACCTAAAATTCACGCACAGAAAACAATGAGGAGTTTTGAAGTCGGAGAATTTGTGTTATTTTGGTTTTGGCATAGCTCACATTTCCTGTTTTACATATTCCATGAAATCAGATTTGGCATCTGAAAAAGAAGAAAAAATTCATGTCCCAGAGCTGATTATCATAATTTCATGCTTCTCTAAACCATCTTGAGAAACACCTTCTAATAAATCCTGGGAGTTACGCAGCACTTTCTTTTTTTTTTTTTTTCTTCCTCGGCCTCTCTGCATTTTTCAGACTTGTAAATTTGTGCAGCAGGTCAAGCAAAAAAGAAGCTTAGAGCTCATAAATCTCTGTCTCACAGGAGTGCAGCTAATCACAGTCACCTCCTCTTAAGAAAAAGCCCCTCTGCAAATTGCACAGTTTGCTTTAGTGCTCGTCGGATCAGAATATCCCCTCGCCGGTGCTCCAGTAACGTCGCCTTCCTCAGCCTCAGACAGCCGTAAACTCTCGGTGCAGCACGCCATTAAAACCGGTGTCTCCAAACGGCCTCTCCTCTCAGAGCCCAGTTAAATAAAAGGCTGTGACCTCAGGGGGAAGGAAATGTTTTGAAGACTGTTATCCCCCCAAAGGCCACCCTGTCAGGATGCTTGACAGATTATAGACTCTGCTGAAACATCATTTGACAGAGACATTTAGGTTATAAACATGTATAGGTTTGGAATAACAACTGAATTTTTACAAAGGATGCAACAGTATTATGAAGTTATTTAGAAACAAATGCTTTAAATCGGCAGCATCTGTATGTCCTGGCATACAACCAGACTTTGCTTTCATAAAACTGTGCTAAATAAAAAAAATATATATTTCTCAAGAAGTTTGAATATTAAAAATATAATGTAACTGTGGAAAAGGTTGAACTATTTTGAAATGTGGCTTATTTCCACTCGGATATTTATTTTTGCCTAATTCTTCCTAAAGGAGAGAGAGAGGGAAAAAATAAGACCTGAAGGTTTTATTTGCAGGAAACCCACCCAGCAGCCCACAGGCACATCTTTGGTAAACAACATGAAAGCATATTGGTGTAAAAAAATAAACAGCGAAATGACTGGAGTGATGGTACATTTTCTACATTTTGAGAGCAGGAAGATTGAAGGAGAAAAAGAGCAAAAGTGAAGATGCACATGCACAGCATTTTTAGTGCATCTTTGATTTTGAGGCAGGAGAAAAGTAGAAGATAGAAACACTGTTAAAAAAACAAAGCAGAAAACTTCAATGTGGTTTTCAACAAAAGCCATTCTGATTTTTTGTAAACAATAATTATAATGTATTTTAGTTTAATGATTGAGTCTTGCTTGTTTTCCCCAAATGTTTGATGCAGAAAGCTTAATGGTCTGAGCCTTCCTTTAGGCCTCAGTTTCACCATTTTATCCAAGACCCACCAGACCAATAAAGCCCCCCGTCTCTTTTCCCCACTTCTCATTACCTGTGCAGGATGCACAGCGCTGCAATATGTCAGGCAAGGTGTGTGCATGAAAGTGTGCGAGTATAGAGTCTGACAGCTGAACTCTAAATGAATCGGTGGCCAAGGCTTCCTGTCTGAGTGGGCGACTGTTGGCCTAAATTACAGCAGCATCGGATAGTTGTGTTTTTTTTTTCCTGCTATTGGAAGTGTAGGCGTGCCTCTGCAGGAAAGTCATGCTTCCGAGCTAAAAACATACCCTGCCAACCGTGCATCTTTCTCAGGAGTGCAGAGGTGGTGGTTGTGACTGACAGCATGCTGATTCACTGGGTGAGTCTCAGAGAGCATGTCAGCCATGCAGTGATGATCCTGCCATTTTTTAGCAGTCAATCCTCAAGTGTTTGGACAGAAATTTATATTAGCAAAGCTGAGAAGTCAGGCAAACAAAGATGATTTACAAAAAAAGCGCAATTCATACCAAGGAACTCCTTGCAAACAGCTAAAAATAATTATGATTTGAGAAACTATATTCTCAAAAATTGAACCAGCAGATGATATTTGAGCTTTTCAGACATAGCATGGGCAGCAGAAGGGTTCACAACACGTCGTCAATTTTTAATCAAGCGGGATATTTACAGTCTGAGACTAAAAGGAGGACAGGAAACATGGCTGGTTATAAATAAACAATGAGAAGAGCACGCTGCTATCAATACCACCTCCCCCAGAAAACAAACGTGTGCACATGCTGGGGAGATGCTGAGCTACAGTAGACAAAATATCAATAAGATCATGTTACATAAATATTCACATGCTGTAAATAAAAACCTAGAGATGTGTAATCACCCTAAAGTGGTACAAATATAATAAAAAATATAATTGGAGCCACAGCCTAATGTATGTACTTTTTTAAAATTTTTCCTTTTACGTTTGATTAGATTTATGTATCAAAAAGACAATAAGGATATCCTTTGCTCTGCTTCACATTTTGTCTCACAACAAGCAGCTTCAATGCATTTTAGTAAAATTTCATTTATTTGTATAGAGCATTTCAACAACAAGGCAGTTCAGAGTAAATTATTACTCAATTCCTTTTGGAATTGCCCATAAAAGTTTTTTCCTGGCTTTAGTCACCAGGTAAAAGCATTTAAAGTCACATGAGGCTTTTTTAAAAATTAGAGTAAGAGTACCTTTATAAGACAATCTTTAAGCATTCAACATCATTTGGGGCAAACATTTCTAAATATTGTGTTTTTATTAGCTTTAAGCAGAAAAATCACCATAATTAACCAAAATAAAGGCTTAAAAAACACCAGTCTGTGCAAAATCTGTAGTTCCTGAAATACACAAACTTCTCAATACCATTCTAATTTTCTGAATCTAGTTTTAATGCAAAGACTGACCAAGCATTCAGTTTTACTCAGTTTAAACATTAGATGAATATTTAAGAAGCTTCTAAACATGGAGTCTTTTAAACACCTTTAGCTGAATGATTTAAAGGGAGGATGTCAGAAACCTGCTGAGCAGCAACAACAGTGACCCACTGGGGAACTAAGCCAGCCCGATTCCTGCCCTCAGTCTGGCTGACGAAGACGGATCGGTCACAGCGGCTCCTGGTCGGACTCTCTGGAGCATGTATGACCACTGCGCTCAGTCCAGCTCAGCAGCAGCCTCATCTCCTCAACTTCAAATATTCAAAAAGGTTATACATCCTGACAGCGCAGCTCTTTTTGCTCCTGGTAAGGTCCAGAGAGAACGCAGTCAATATTTAGCAGAGATAAAGAAGCCAGAGGCTGTACATCCAGCTTTGATGTGCCTTTATGTGCTTTAAAGTTCAAATTCAGCCTCTGCAGATAAATCTTATTTTATACGCAATAAAACAAGTGTAGCTTATTTTTTCATTTGATGAACTGTTCAGATGAGGCCCGGCTGAACTCAGAGCGCCGGGGTTGATTGTGTGGTAAATTTAGCTGACAAGGAAAGAGATTTCCCTCTGTTCTGTGAAGACTCCTTGAGGACAAATCATAAATCTGTTTGTGAAGATGCTACCTTCATTTACGCATTAATTCAGACCTGTTAAAATAAACACTCCACAGCCTTCTCTCGATGCAACACAAACCAAAATGACAGAGGTTTAAGGAAAGTCCCTAAACGATCTAATGCATCACCGCCATTATTGTTTAACTCTCATTTTCCAAAACTAGCTTTGATATTGTTCATGACTAAAACTGAAGAACAACATCAAAGCAGAGGATGAAGTACCTCTAGGCACAGAAAAACGCCCAAAAGACTTTTTAATGCTTCAAACAGCAGAATTCAAGTTGAAATAGTTTTTCCTCTTCGTTAAAAAAGAGAAGGTGACGATAACCTTCACAAAAGTGGAACAAGACATTTGAAAACTTTATTCATGATTCACTCAGAGAATTGAAACTGCACTAACTACTAGCATTCAACATTTATTTACAGAATTTATTTAAATTAGTTTTGCATTTATGCACAACTGAAGCCAGATGTTTTCTAAAAAAAAAAAAAAAAAATAGAAAATGTTTCTCACTTTCCAAGGCTAAATGAGATCAAACCTATCAGTTTAAGCACTTCTATCTATAATCAGAGAATTGTCAGACATGTGTCCCCACAATGAAATACACAAACACTGACACTAGTCACCAACTAATACAAATCCATCTCTTTTCTGCATAAAGAAGCCAACCTTCGCCCAGAAACTCTCATTTGCCAGGAGAACACACTCCTGACTAGAACGAGGTTTAATGATGGCAACAACAGTTACGCTTGGTTCAGATTCATATGGAGAAACAGGACATTTAAGTTCACAGCAATTAAAGTCAAGGCCACTCTTGAATGAGTCTTTTTGAAGGTGCGTTTTAATGATCAGACACTGGAAGCATTTAATAACTGATAAAAAATGCTGTTCAGTTACTATTGCAAAACTTTACAGCTTGAGTATCGAGCAACACGTTTTAGAGGAAACTAGGAAGAAAAGATGCATTTCCAACAAAAAAAGAGGACAGAATATATGGCTGTACTTTTATTCCTTCACATGTTTATGAATAAAAGTTTTTTGTTGCATTTTTAGTGGCTAGATCTTTGATAAATAATATAAAAACTAGTGAAATTACAAAACATTTCAAACTTCTGTACAGCCAATTGTACTTATTGTGAGTAACACCTGCCTAATTATTGTGGTTTATTGTTTTCCTTTATAGTTTTTCTCCCCCAAAAATAATACACAAATGCTGCTTCTAAATTATGCTAATGACACTGAAGCAATCAAACTTTTTCTGCACAGAAAATCTGGTTTTATGGATCACGTGGACATTTAATGCAATGAATGTGAAGCGAGTATGAAAGGAAGAACTGAAGAGACATTTGTTCGGCGACGCTCTCAACTTGACACATTTAGCTCCAGTGTACTTGGCACGCTGATAAATTGACGCCAATGAAATGCACAGTGCAGCAGTGCCCATGTTAATAAGGTCAGCAGAGGGGAAAAGTGTTTCATTATCCAGTGAGAATGCATTCTCTGTTTTCCACATGTAACGTTCTGTCACACTCTTCTCATTTGGTTTAAATAACATAAGTCACCCGTGCACGCTGCAAAGCTGCATATCTCTGCGAAACACACAAACAAGCATTCCCTGAAATGTCACACCATCCATCATTCATTGCACACGGGGAGAAAAACGCTCCAATAGCACCCATTTCTTTTCCAGCAACAAAACGGCACCAGCGGCTTCTTGGCTGCGGTGCTGAGCGCTTTCAGGAGGAGATGATGATTCACACGGCTGCCGATTCCACGTTTTCTTATTCAGGCAAAGGCAAAAACAGAATTCATGTTTCAGTGCAACTAATTAGAAGATAACGCTGCGATTCTTAGCTAGACTTTTTCTTATTCTGTCAATGTCTGGGCAACAAAAAGTTGCATACAGAGCATTCATAGACATCCTTTTACTAAAAGCAGGTGACAGTAGAGTATTCGGTCACATGACCAGAAACGGAAATAAGAGGCCGCATAAAGCAAGGCATCAAATTCAGCATCACTGAGATAACCGATACCAGGGATGAAAATGTTGAAATTTACAAGAACATAATAGCTGACTAAGTAAAACTTTTTCAACTTTTCAAATGGTCACAAACTTCGATGCAATTTGAAGTTTTGAGGACTTGAGATGCTTCTAGCTGGCTTTTATTTGTGCTGTTATGTTGGCAGCAGCTTTGTGTAGTGAAAACACTTTTCTTCAGCACAGATGGGGTAGATGGTTGGGACACACTTTACAATGGGTCATCAAAAGAAAAAAATAGCATTCACCAAAATTGAAACCATCACCTGTTTGTCATTTTGCAAAAAAAAAAAAAAAATTGCTGCAGGTATAAAACTATGCATGTTTAATAGTACAAGATACCAGGAATGAATAGAAACTGAGGCTTTTATGGCATGAAAGGTGGAACTAAAGCTAGAGATGGTGAGTAAAATCAAAGTGTGGCTTTCAGACAAGAATGGCACTTTTACTTGGGCAGATAACCAGCTGAAGAACAGAGCAGTTTTGTGTGGGCGTGACGCCACGTTTAGAAAATTCATCAGACGAGTGGTGGGATTTGCAAAGATTACAGTAGACAGGGAGGACAGGGTTTGGAGCACTGTTGATTAAATCCCTGTCCTTGCAGATAACATTTGTAACAGCCAAGATGAACACACACACACACACACACACACCCTTGGTGCATCAAAGGAGGACACCGTCTGAGGTTTAACTCCTGCTGAAATAATCCAGGAAGAGAAACACTTCTTCACAGAAGCTGAAAGGCAACAAAGAGCGGCTCTTTTTAACCACAACGCAACAAAAACACCAGGAAAGCTTTACATATGTGATGCTTGCATCCTTAATAGTACACTACTGTGTGACCACAAACAGAAGAAAATGTTTTGCACTCCATTCACCTCTTTGCCTCTCATGGATTCTTTCTAAGACTGAAAAGCCAAACACAACCCCAGGGGACGTCAGAATCCACTGACCTGAACCTCAGATTTATTTATTGCAGATCCTTAAAAAGAATGCACCTTAAATGGAACGGAAATGGTTGAAAACATAGCGGTAAAGTAGAGATACCCAGAGTTTCCTGTCATGTATGAAAAAGTCATGAATCAGTGCAGAAATTGTCTTTACTGCTGCCGTGTTTAAAAAACTCTCGGCGGGATGGTGTGCTTCTTATGTACGTATAAAACCTAATACCTCGCTATTAACATTTACAACCATCTGGTGAGACAAAAGAGGTGTCAGGATGATAAATCCTGATGCTACTTTATAGCCTATATAAAAGTTTGCATTACATGTAGTTTATAAGTCATCAACCTGCATGATGGGACATTTTGAAATGGAGTGAAAAATCAAAGCACCTGCACTTTGGTGGCTTTTAAGCTGA
Source organism: Poecilia mexicana (assembly GCF_051168715.1). Classification (NCBI taxonomy): domain Eukaryota; kingdom Metazoa; phylum Chordata; class Actinopteri; order Cyprinodontiformes; family Poeciliidae; genus Poecilia; species Poecilia mexicana. The sequence goes on from NW_028263392.1 coordinate 14,017,393, forward strand.
AGGGCAGGTTTACCTAAATCACATCGATGCAAGTCGTTTTTATGATCTCATCTCCACCTGCAAATAATTGAATAATTAAAATATCTACTTTTATTGTTGATGTGATGTGGTTCTCTGTTCAGTTCTGAAAACATATAAAATTGATTTGTTTTTAAATGTAATTCATCCAGAATTACAGCTGCACAGAATTATCATCACATGATTGTGTGCAATAACAAAATGACAAAAAACTGACTGGATGCAGTAATTAATTGACTCTTATATTTCAAGCATTTTGCAATAATACTCTGCATGCTAGTAATAAATTCAATCAGATGCATGCTAGTAATAAAAAAGGCGGTAAAATAGAAAAATAATCCTGACAGAAGTTGCAGAAGTCTCAGATTCTACTGAGGAGTCTGAGTCACAATCAGGTAGATAACATGTCTGTTTTTTCTGCTCCTGCCATCACTTATCACCCATCAACTGAGCAGCTAATGTGCAGTCACCATTATCACTCTCCTCCAGCCTTCGCTCCTGCAAAGTCTTACAAACTGAAATAAAAGAACAAGAATGAAAATCAAAGTCATGCAGTTGAGGGGAGATGATATCCCAGGCATCCTGCTGGCTCAGAATGAGGCTTGGTCAAGCTGAGAACTAAAAAAAAGAAGAAAAAACATTCACATCCTCACCGAGCCCTGTCTGATACGCATGAATCACATACGAAGTCTTCTAGAAGCAGTGTTGGCTTTTAAAGGTCAAGGCGCTCATAGTAAGGTTTTGTCATGCAGATACTTTGTGTTAAAGGCTGCACACATGGATACGCGACACATTTACTCCAGTCACCGTCTATATGGGGATCAACAGCCGCGACTGTACTTTTTGATTGGAAGTGAAGATGAGAAGCTTTGACATGCGTCGTCCTCCTTCTCTCTGCAGGTAAAGGCAAAGTCAAACAGCCTGTGGCACTGTTCAAAATGAATTAATGTTATGGGGCGTGGTGCTGCGAGTCTCTGGCATTTAATAAAAGGTCTGTGTGATAGGAGACCACCTCAGAGTAGCTCTTCATTCAGGAAAAAGAAAGATACTCAGAGAGCTCACTTCAATCAAGCCACTTTGTATCAGAATTAACAAATCGTTTTATCCAATTACCATTTCTACTACTGGCTGTTTTACTGTGTGTGCAGGGCAGTCTGGACTTTAATCATCTCCTGGTTCCTCCAACTGCAGAAGAAGGGTTAATAAGGTAAGAGTCATGCATGGACGGACATGCTGCACGAACAACTTTGAGCGCATTAACATGCAGCGCGTGCTGAATGCATACAAGAAATCTGACCAATAACTAACTGAATAATCACTTGGCTCACTAACGAGCTGAAGACGCCTGATTGGCTCCAGCAGGCGGCAATCGAATGCTGTGAATTGAAAATGAGGCCATGATGGGGCAGGTTTCCTTTGCCTGGTCCAGACTGATTGTGAGAGCTGGTGAGATGATTGGGAGAGGCATGGCAAGGCTACACACACACACACACACACACACACACACACGCACACACACACACACACACACACACACACACGCACACGCACACGCCAAGCAGCCGCTGCGATTGGTCGGCACACTGAGGCGGCTGTCCTTGGGAGGCTAATGCCCCAGAGCTCCTCAGGGGCTCCATGGCCAGATGTTTTGCTTTGCTTGGTCGCCTCACCGTGGCCCCTGTGTCTCTTAATCTGTCATTCATCACAGTAAAGCAACACATGAGCAAAACACATCCCTCACTTAAAACGACAGGAGCCCGCAATTTATTGTTTCCTATTGTTAAAGTGCCGTTTTAATATAAGAATGAAAAAGCATTGTCAATAAAGTGTGAAAATTATTTAAATCAGATCCAAAACAAGATGCACTTAACAGTTTTTCATACATTAAAAATTGCTTTTTTTCTTTTTTAAATTTAACAATTTACAGCGGAAATGACTTTGCTCAACAAAAACATTAAGTCTGCTTTTTGGCCTCCCAGGAATCCCTACAAACTGAATCTAACTTTTTTTTTTTTTAATTTACACGTTTCATTAAAGTTCTGAAAATGTTAGAACTCAATAACTTTCGCTGTCCCATAAGTTTAGTGAACAAAGAGGCTCATTTCTCTTCGCCATTCTTGAAAATGGGAAAGGCAAGAGAACATGCCTTTCAGGTAAGGCCAAAAGAAAATATATACTTGCAGAAACTTGCTCATATCTACGGTTGAAGCAAAAGTTGAAAAGTTTAAATGACTTAATTGTGGCGTTGAGGCTGGAGAAGGACGCAAGTTTACCTTACCGTTAGGTGAGTGAGGAGGGTTAGAAGTGGGGACCGAATGTCCACAAATATTCAAGGTTTTCATATAGATGAATATAAGAATTGCCAATAGTTGTACTCATGATGTATTTGTACTAACTGAGCCATATTCTGCAGTGAAAATATCCCTCCACTTCTGCTGCTTCAGTTTTTAACACAAAAACAGCGTCTGGTTGATCCCCACAAACCTTGATTAAACTATTCTCACGATAATGCCATTTGTTGTACTTTGGTACTTTTGAACTGTAAAATGTTCACATAAAAAAAAAAAAAAAACTTAATGCTTTCCATTAGAGAAAAGTGAAAAACTTTTTACAAGTCGACTTCGCAGCAACCATCAAGCTTTAAGAAGTCTCTTGGAACAACGAGCTCCGTCCAATTTGGCCCTAAACTCACCAATAAAACGGAAGAATCAAATAAATCCTGCACACACTGTGGTCATTGCAGACTCTCAGAAACCCCAGGGGTGTTTTTTTTTTTTTTGTTTTTTTTGCTGCAGTGTTGGCCAGCGCTCACACAAGAATGCACTGGTGCAGAGGGAAGAATTGCCTCACAGCAGTCTCCCTCTCTCTTTCCTTATGTGGCCTGCATGCCTACAGAGTGCCGTTTTCAGCCTCAAAGCATTTTAAGGCTGCAGTCATGCAAACAGAGGCAATACTCCAATGACACCAAAAGGGTTATAGAAAGCTAAAATCTGTTGTGACACCTTCCAGGGTAAATGCAAAAAATAAATAAATGAAAAACATTCTTGTAGTTGATTTTCCCCCCCTCATGAACTCAGAGTGGGGTACAGATATATGCACAGAGCAAAAGGTAGATTCTTCCAGGGCACAAAAAAATACAAGATGTGCTCCAGGTGCTTCTTAATGTAGAAACAGGGTCACGTAAAGGCTAGGTGAAGACTTGAGCACTGCTGAGAAAAGGTTCAATGCAAAGACGAGGAAAAATGGTTCAGAATAGAGGGATGAAGGAAATGAGGGCTGGAGGAATTGGCACTTTTAGACAGGTTTTGGATTTTAAGCAGAACTTTATCAGCTCATCAAATCCATTTCAAATTTAATATATTCTTAAGAAATACGTCACAAACACTGGATGCCAGCAAGTTTGGGTTTGCATCCTTCTCTGACTCACTCTTCAGTGCTGCAGGAAATGTATCCGAACGTCCGATTCAGATGTTACCAGTTCCATGCAAAATAAATAAACTTTTTCAATTATCAAAGTATTTAAAGAAATATCACATGAGTTCACACAATATTTACTAAATTAAGACAATGTTTTAGGATCCGTTTACCGTAATTGGGTCATTTTCAGCTTAACTTATGCAAACAAGTAATGGAGAAAGTGACCAGTGATGGTGCTCTCGACAGAGCGCAGAAGCCATCGCATCAAGATGAACTGCGCCAGGAAGCCATAGTGAGATAAAATGCTTCCAGATGTGTGTGAGAAATCTCAGGGGTCACTGGCGTTGTCAGATTTGTGTCAGGAATCTCCCGGGAAGCCGAACCCGCCTCAAAGCCAGACAGTTTTTGTGCTGCCAGCTTCGTCTCTCAGGGCAGATGCCACCCGGATGCAGCCCGGAACCGAAAGGTCCAGCCTGCTGTTCAGTTCAAACACAGGAGGTGATAGGATTTTAAATCAGTTCTGAAGTAAAATAAAGTGGTAAAATTAAAATGATTTTTTTCCCCTCGATGTTAAAGTTTGTGTGAAGCTTTGAACTCAGGCAAACTTTGTGTTTTTCAGTGAAAAACTCAAATGAAATTCTTGATATGCTTTCTGCATATCCCCATTACTCCTCAAACTTTTTGAACATCAAAACAATTTAACATTCAAAGTTTAAAAACACATTTATTTATTTCTACATCAGACACTGATTCATAATGTTTGAGCCGCAGTATGATCTCCTTCGGCTTACTGACACCAATGTGAGACACATTTGCGTAACGCCTGCCAAGAAAACAATTTAACAGGACTAAAAATATGAGCAGCAGTCTCATATGCATCTATTGATGTGATGTCATCATCACAGATTGAATGTGAAAAACTGCTCACTGACTAAATGAGCAGCTTGAAGACATAACAGTCTTGAGAAACCCAGACATCCATCGTTCCAGCTATAGTCTCACAGGCCAGAGGTCGTATATCATCCTTCCACTAAGTTTTGCTGCTGCTCCATCCTAAACTCCCCTAGATGATCTCTTTGTCAGTAAAGGCCCATTTATGCTCAACGTTAAATACACAAATTTCCACTGAGCTTTCGGATCGTCTTCTGCCTTTTTTGTTCTTTTTTAGTCGAAAGATTCAAAAAAGAAACAATCCAAGTTTGTGTTTGATCAGATCAAGATTTTGCAACTTTATTCAAATGTATTCTTTCATAACTTTCTAGGATTTCATTAACTGCATTTGCTTGTGAAATTTGACCTGTTTAATTAATAAACACCTCAAGAGTACTTTTTCGTCGAGTATCATTTTATGCACATCTTATCCCAAAGTCCAGAAGATGAAGTTAATTGAGTAGAAGCTATAATTGCCAAAGCCATATCTTTTTCAAACAAACCAGACGACACCATGCGTCTCTGTCAATTGTTTCTGTTGAGGACAATTAATCCAGCAGACAGGCTGACGTGGTGCATGCAGTCTTCTGCTGGTTAAGGCTAATGGAGGCAGGAGGTTGGCACTAAAGACGTTTCTTGTGGGTGAACGGCTAATTTTCTACTTCAAATTACACCGTACCTGCCTAAAAAGTGATGTCAAATGAAAAACAGACTGAATTCATGCATCAAGGGCACAGGCACCGACTGTGGTTTGTCCTTAATGTGAAAACCTGAGGATCAACATCGAAGGTGTTTAAATGTAAAGCTCCTAATTCACCACTCACCTAATGCCAGGAAACTATTAGCAGACATATAAAACCTGGAAGATTGCGTCACTGAACATTATAAAAGTAGCTCATAGGAAGAACTTCACTAGAGTATTCATATTTATTCAACTTTTGTTTTAACTTTAAGTTACAACAATTTCATAAAGTAGAAAGTAGAGCAAGGTTAAAAAGTGGAAAAGTACATTTTGTCTTTCTACAAATCTAAAACAAAATAATGTATTTTGTAATGATATCTAAGGTTGACACGTGGATATGTAAACCTTAGATAAAATAAAAAGCTTTCAGACGTTGATTGTACAGCAAATGTATCTATTTGTAGATTATTGTCAGGATAAATGTGACTGTTTTTGAAGAGCTCAGGGGTTTGTTAGAAAACAGAAGGACTATTAATTACTGCTATCCGTCAACTTGTTTTTCAACTCCTATTTAATTCATTTAGTCTGAGGGATAGTGTGCTAATCTGAGATGGAGTTATTTATGTGATCTTTCTGATTCAACAGGTTTAGCAGCAATTAGGATTTATCATCTAAGAAGGAGGGGCAACTATTTTTCCCATATAGACGGGGGGTGTTTTATTTCCCCCCTACATAAATGGAATCAGATGTATCTATGTAGTATAATGTAAAATCAGAAAATCATTTCCTTTGGATCAAATCCCTTTTTTTCCCTCTACATGCATATCGGTTGGCGCGATCGGCGGCACTTTTGGCTCCGAGCCGACGGGGAATCCTAGCTCACAAAAGCTGCTATTTATATCCTCGCTGCCCCCTCTGTGTCCGGCCCCTTCATTAACACGGCTGTCGGCTGGCGCAACAAAAATATCTGATCAGAACTAGAATGTGGGTTGATGAGCCGTCCAAACGCATTACCAGCAAAGGCACAGCACATAAATGGACATACGTGTGCTTTTCAGGACTGTGTAAAACGACTGGGATGAGAAGGTTCATCTGCAGAGATTCTAGCAGAAATTAAATCTGAGTAGAAAAAGAATGGCTTTCAAACATATGATGTACACCACAGATTAAAAACGCATGATTAATCTGACTAACACGCTAATATCGCATCATGCTAAGGGGAATCTTTGTAGTAACAGGCGATAAGAAGATGAGGCGATCAGGAAGCAGCCTTCATGGATGACACGACTCGACGCATTTCAAATCAAGGCTGCTTTTAAGGTGGAGCGTGTTTTTATCCATTTTTACACCAACAATAGGGCAACACATCACCCTGGAAACAAGTCTTCATTTCTCAACATTGTTACCATAGCGAAGCATACAACCTCTTCGTTCTAGTGTTCTAAAGATGATTATTATTTTCATGATACAAGAGAAAAGGAAGTGATATTTTAGGAAGAGTTATTTTTGCTCCAGGTCAACTTCAGCAACAAATTAATTTGGTTTTGTAAATGAAACATCTAGAGCAGCGTTCCTCCATCCTGATTCACAGGACACACTGCTCTGCATCTTTTGCATCTCTTGCTTCAACAGACCCAATTCACGTCAGGGAGTAATCATTAGGCTTCTGCAGAACTCGGTGATGAGCTGCTGAGGCGATTTATTCCTTTAAATCAGGTGTGTTGGGGGAAAAAACATGCACAATGTTGAGTCTCAAAGTACCGGGAGCTGGTGAATAACTCTCTAGGTAATATTTGGGATTTACAAAGAAATATTCAGGTGCATTCCCCAGAAAGTCAGAAATGTTTCCACATGCCTTTTTAAAAGAATTAGCAATTTCCACACAAATGAAACTACAACACAGGTAATGCTAATGTAAAACACGAAACATGCTCATGGTAATAGAATAGAAGCTCTTAGGTCTTCATCTACAACGGACGTCGGGTGGAAATTCTCATGAATTTAAATATTTCATGGCTGTGTTATATCTTCTTATCCATGTTCTAAAACTGGCAGATTCATTTGATGCTTTTTTTGCATCAAATTCTTTCAGAACATAAAAAATGGAGCTAATTAAAACAAGACATTTATAGCCATCCATCCATCCATGAGTCTGCCTGGCAGCTGGCTTCTTTACAGACATGGTGTCTAACGTTTAGCAACTGTACTTATAAAATAGTTAGCTAAGGAATTATTGGTAGCGGTTTTTTCCCAGAAAGCTGACCAGCAGTGTGCAGCAGCTAGAAGGGGAGAGGTTCTACTGTGATATGCTATTCTCCTTACAACAGGAAATAACTCCAGCAACGTTTCCTGCATTTCCTTAAACACACGTTAACTGTATATAATTTTAAAAATGAAAGAAATGTAGGGAAAGTGAGGTGTTGTTGATGAATTTTGTGTTCAAACCAACCTAAGCTTTAAAAAGCTACTATACTTATCTAGCAGTAACAATGGAAGCAGAAAACAATAGTCATGGTGAAACGATGGTTTTCATGCAGGACCGAGGCCCAGGCTTTAGAGGACGCTCCCTCCTTGACATTGAAGTGACACATAATGAAGTTCCCTTTGTGGAGCCTCAGTGTGTGTACTCATGTGTGCCACTGTGCTTGCCAAGCCATGAGATAATCATGTCAGTGAATCGATAACATGGGGAAGCAATGCCATCTATTCAGAAATCCTGCAAGCCACAGTGTAATTTGTCGGCGTTTCTGGCTCCCTTCACCAGCAAGGTAAAGGTCACAGGGAGCTGCTGGGGTTGAGATACAACAGGAAGCAGGAGAGCAAGTTCAGGACTGCAGAGGCACAGATGGTGAAGTCGTGCATCAACTTGATGGTCGGTTCCTCTGTGGCTGAGACGTTTGGATCAGCTGCTGCGATGCAGTGCTCAAAGACAGCCAGGAACTCTGCAGACTCACTGCTTCTGGCACGGCTGCAGTTTGGCATGTTTTCCTCTCGAGGTATAGAGGAACACAAAACATCTGAGGCTCGGGATAGAAAGCAAGTCCAACGGTTTCCTTTTCAGGTAACGATAAAGAAATCCCAGCAGGATGGGCAAATGTTAGATTTGAATTGTATGGATAAGGTGGAGTAGAAACACCACAATTTCACAGTAATAATAAGGAAATCTAAAATAAAAATCTATACCTCAATCTATTGTATTTGATTTGAAAGCTTGCCAGCCAGCTTGTTGCTTTCCGATGTTAGCATCAACTTCAGCATCAACTTCCGAATGTCCAGAATTTGACAACCGTGTAAAAAGAGCTTACAGTTATCCCATCAGGGGGTGGGGCAGGAGGGGAGGACATAAAACATTTGACAAAACTATTTATACTGTCAACAACTAAGATTTAAAAAGAAATGAGATACTGAACTCTGTCAAAGCACATGAGCAAGGTAAGGAAATTGTTTTAAAGGCATTTAAAGAGCAATAAAGCACTAATCAATATGAAATACCAGTCTGGAACAGTCTCTACAGAACTGCAAGAACGATCTCAGTCAAACATGTACCCACCTTGTATGTGGAAGCAGGATTACAGCAATCAGTTCAACAGCATCAGTCCAGTCAAGCCTTTACAGTATAAAGGCCATAAAGAATCAATTTTCTATCAAACGTCACACAGCAGCTAAGTGGGATATTGTAGAAAAAAAATAAAAAAATAAAAACAAGAGCAGGGAAACAGACTGAGAATCCCTTCCAACGTGCTCTGAGCCTTAATTAAAGGAAGGACGGCCCTGGCATTTTTTACATTTCAAACACATTCCTTTTCTTTTTCAAATACTAAATCATGACTGCTCTCTTTAAGAGACTTAGAGTTTCTAACCTCTTTGCTGCTAAAGTATGACATGCAGCGAAGAGGTTAGAAACTCATCAAGCAAGAAAAATAAATAAAATGAAAGCAACCACAGAAAATAAACAGCCCATGTTGTCTTAGCTATTTTTGGCAGATAACAAGCGCTGATGACTCACAGGTACTACATTATGGAAATTTAATTCACTAATTAAAATTCAACCTTCATTCAAATCCTTTTTAACCCTTAAAAGTTTTTGGTCAAAACATGAGCTTTTGGAGGGAGGGGGAGCTGCAATCTGTAAAATGTTGATTACGCAACAGCTAATTGCATATGGAGAATTTTGAATAAGGAAATTAACTAATTCACTTGATGTAGCTGCAGAAAGTAAACTCACATCATGACAAACTTGTCTACTGATGGCTTAGAAAAGTTTTTAAAGGCATATGTGCATATTTACAATATGCTAGCTGCAGACAATATCATGCATTTTTAGATTTCTAAATAGACAACAAATTTCTTATATCATGATATTTAACCAAGACCTGCTGGCTCTGTAATATGAACATCTTTCATCAGAACCTTCAGGAGTAAAACTTATGATATGCATGTCCGTTTATCAATACTACAAATTAATGTTCTCATAGAAAGCTCAATAATTCCAGCAGTAAAAATCTAGCGTATAAATTACATCTTTTACATCAATAAAACAGCAAAAACCGCGTAATGGAAAACCGTCACTCTTGAGGTAAACGGATTCAAACTGATAGATCGGCTTTAAATTGTTAATTAATGGTGGAACAAATCAGGGAGACGTCAAACCCATGATCTCCTCGAGATCAACTTCACTGGTGTCACAATAAAGTCACTTCAAACGTGGAGTTTTTTCTCATCACACCAGAAGTGGAGCAGTGCACCCCCCGCCCCTTTGCTTTGAAGCATTTCAGTCAAGTTCAAATGAGCAGCGACGGGATCTAATGAAGCTGGATGGGACTGAACCTCTGGGAGAAAAACAGCCATGCCAGGGTGCAAAAATAAAAGCCGCCCATGGACGCCATTGTGATCTGCAGAAAGCACGAACAGGGGAAGAAATCAAGAGACAAACAGAAAAAGTGGAATGCCTGATATGAAAAACGTATGACATGTTATTTCCTGTCAACCGGATGACATCACAGAGAACAAACAATGCCAATGTGAGACAGAAAAAAAAATAGCAAGGAAATTAATACATAGATGGCCACTCAGCTACAGAAGACCACATACCAATAACCTGCCATTTTATCTCTGCTCACATGTCGAGTTCACATCCGCTCCGTCCCAGCTTTATATGACGGGATACATGCAGACAGCCCAGTACATGACAGCTCAGCTGCACAGGTGGAAGGGTGGAGATGATGATGCACACATTAAACACTGCTGATTGAAATACTTGCACCATAGAAGGTACAAGTCTAACCCTTTACTCCTTTACTTTGATGCCCCTAAATACAATCCAGTGCAAACAGCTGTGTTCAGAAGCACACCATACAGAAATCAGACCTGTATGTAATGCATTATGAAGTCCTTCAAACTAAAAGCATCATGAACAGCAGAAAGGACACAACCAAGTTATGAGCAATTTTTGTCCTTTATGAAAGAGTGGGAAAATAAAAGCAATTACTGAAAGTAGTAATGTAAAGTCAAAGCTGAACTTTCTCTATTTTGCAAAAAAAAAAACAGTCTTTAGTAATAAGTGGTTCTACCAAGTATTGACTTACGGTACTGAACACAAAGAAAAGTTGTTACTACAAAATAAATAGAAAACCACGTTTCCTTCTTTGTCCACCTGACAAATATCTGCTCCTTTGGTCCATCAAATAAAACACTGGTGAGTTTTTTTGAAGTTGGTGATTGCAACATGAAAAATATGAAAAAAACTATTAATACTTTTTGCTTTAGCACCGTATCCTCATGAGGACATACAAGCTTTCAAATCTTTTCAATGGTATATTTAATACTTACTCTACTACAAGTTATGTTAATATTTCCAGAAGCAAACATGAATGCTTCATTGCTTTGTTCTTTTGTCATAATGATCAAACTTTTTCCAGACTGCTGCCTCTGACAAATGTTTGAAATTTGATTTTAAGTAGAGAAACCTCTGAAAATTGGGTAAGTGCTAAGATACGTCTGATGCGCTTTAAATAAACCATTAGTCCAATTTAATTCCCATAATTTCAATTCTGAAAATCAAACAGCTTTCCTTTTAACATTCATTATCTTTAGTGAAGGCGACCATTATGTTTCCTCCGCTCACATCCAGCTGTAACCTTGTTTCAGAAGTTGCTAAAACCGAGTCTATTAAATGAAATGTCTCATGTCTCTGATTATATTATGAAGCGCATGCTTGTCTGCATTTCAACAGTAATGGGACTGAGCAAAATAAATGGAGCTCTTGTTTCCCATTTTAAAAAACACCCTAACAATATTAGCTAATTAGTGTGTTAAAGCAAATCCCATTATCTGTACTTTTCTATTCCCAAAAGAAAAAAACAGAGTCTCACTGGTAGACTGGTGATAATCCTCACTTAACACTGGTTCAGTTTGTATTGCTACAAATAGCAGCTATGGAAAAGATAAACTTGTGCCATCATGCAAGCAACTTTTTTTCAATTTCCCGCCATAAATCTAATTTCCAACGTTGTTTTAAAGCACCAGACTGTTTTAATAAATCCAGAAAGAAATCAGTCTGGGATAATCACTGGAAATGCCACAAATATAACAGAATGATGATTTAACTGAAAAATCGTTGACTGTTTTTGAGCAAGAATATGTCATACTTAAAGTGGAATAACTTTAGAGATCTTGTGCATTTTCATCTAATCAACAGGAAGAAAACTAGAGCTCCTTGCCCAGGGAAGTGTCATCAAAAACACAATTTCTTTAGAGCAATTTTTACAGAAAAGGTTTACAGAAGGAAAAGTAAAATCAGTTGTCTTGCACCGTTGCAAAGTTTCATAACTTGGAACTGGCATTTGAAATATTTAAAAAAGTTTTCAGTTTTTAAAATGGGAAGAAAACAAGACATTGCAAAAATACATAATTATGAATCAAATATGACTGATAACAGAAAACAAAAAAGCACTAACTAGGTAAAAAAAAAAAACAGCACACTGTCAACCAATCAAGACGATATCCTTCTTCAAGGTTAAAGTAATCTCTGGTGATACATAAGTGTCAAGTCTCATCAGGAATGCAGTGAGGAGAACTCTCTCTTCTATACACACACACACACACACACACCCAGAATTCAACAATACCACACTGAAGCATCCTTATAAAGCCTTTGACTCACTGCAAGGTGCAGCGTCTCGAAGGAAAGAAGTGGTTTTTACAGAAGAGTAAAAAAGAATGGCAGCACTTGTTAGGAGAGCTTTCAGCTAAAGACCTTCAGCAAGATTTTCAGGAGGAAGTGTGTGAAAGAGGAGAGAAAAGGACTCAGCTATAGTGACAAGTCCTTCGATGAAAAAGTGCAAAACCAAGCAGTTGGCTGAAGTGTACTCTGACTGAAATTAACAGTCATGCTGTGCAACATTTATTTAAAATAATGAGCATCTGTTGACACCTGTGAGAGTGTTATGTGAGCTGTTTAAGTAATGCAGATACTGATGGATTAAGCTCTGTTTATTTACAGCTAAATTAAATTTCTTCTACAGTTTTCAGAGACCAGGTACAATGTGTGGTCTGACATCTCACCTGGTCGCTGTGGGAGGTTAAAGTCCTGGAAGAATGATCAAACTGCTCGCATGTGAAAACTTTCACTGCAGGACCAAGTTTAATACCAACAAGGTTCTGTCAGATTACATTGTGCCTGCAAACAAACTTTAAAGTGATGCATAGCCTCTACTTTGGTATCAAGTAGCCATCATGTTGTCCAAATAAGAAAAAGAACAAATATCTAAATATGATTGACAGCTCCTTTACAAGAAGCTTGTCAAATTAAAAGTTCAGCAGTAAATGTTTGAGTGGAACAAAACCCAAATCACTGTTTCGAGAAAGTGAAACAAGCACAAAAATAATAAAAACATTAGTACTATTTTATATGCCAAGATTGTTGTATAATTCAGTTTTTCTGTTTTGCACAGATGTTGGCGTTTTCCTTCCTGCCTTTTGCAGCTGCAAGCAGAGAGACAGCAAAGCTCCCCATACAAGGTCAGAAACTGAGTGAAGCAGCTTCCTGTTCTGAAGTAAAAGCCTGGCCATTAATGCATGAACACAACATACAATAAGCATTCTAACCGCAAGCTAAGCTCAGAGCAGATTTATGTATCGAGGCTGTCACAGCACACAGTATCGAGGATTTCCAAGAGGCAGCACTTTGGTAAACATGGCCATCAATAATACAGTAGACTCTCCCAGACACAAGGTGATCTGGGTCAGGCTCCTTGTCATTTGAATTCCAATAAGTGATAGGAAAAGATGATTTTTAGAAAACCTGGTCTTATGCAACACAGCACTGAAATCCAATAAGAAGGAGAAAACAGACACAGGAAGTTCCACATGGTATACAAATAAATTAATAACTCAACTGAACCACAGATACGAGCTGAAAGCTGTTTTGTTCACTCTGTTGGGGTAAAAGCAAAATGCTTCTTTATTACAACGACTGGATCAATAGACAGTCTTGATAAGTCTCCCTAATAACAAATAAATTACTCAATATTCAACAGAAAACAAAGATACATCCAAACTCGTTTATCCAGACACATTTGAAAAACAGTTTCTAGTTCACGTCTCATGGCTTGACAGAACTTTGAGATTTAAAATTGGGTTTTCCTAATCAATACTTTTTTACAATGACATTCACAGTCAAGAAGAGACTGTATTGGCTTCATATGACTTCATACTAGAGCCACATTCACTCATTCATACATCAAAACTCAGGTTATTGTGCAACGTGTTGCAGGAGGAAGCGGGAATCAAACCGTTCTACAAAAAGTCCAGCCGGGACAAAGATCTGTTGCGATCGAGTGAAACTAATATTGCAGCATCTGAAATGCCGTTAACGAGGCCCGAGTGTTGCACTTTTACTGCCCCGTAAAATCTACAAGCTTTCCAGCATGGAGTTCATTTCATTAAGGTGAAGGTAGTATCGATTTTCAGATTAAAACAAAGTGATAAATCACTTAAAATTAAATAAAAAAAAAAACACTGGTATAATTCTTCCAAGCTAATTTACAGTTAGTAAAATTAATACTTAGTTTAACGTATAAGCCTCCAGATTGAGGGGATGCACACATCGTGAGCAATAAAAAAAAGTGATTTGACTTTGACAGTAGCCTCCTGTTAAAAACATACCGTCTTCTGTGAACACACTGCTCTGCTACATTAATATTGTAAAACTTTCTGCTATAAGAAGAACATATCTTAGTTTTTAGCTGAATTATTTAAGGCAGAATAACAGAAAAATATACACTTGAAATCACCAGGGCTATCAGTTCTGAATGTCAACAGTATGGAAGACACTACCATTGCAGTTTGGCAGTTCTACAGACAGTGTAATTGCAATCGCCAGCTTGAGCATGCATGCATCCATGCATGCTAGTTATGCAACTTTTCCTCAGGCCAGGCCTCCTGGCAGAGTGAATAATGATCTGTGTTGCAGTCGACTCCCAGCTGTAATAATTTAGCAACCTAAGGAATAATTGTGCTTTTCCTGGGCACCCACAGCAATCTGTTAATGACAAGACCAATGCCTGCAGCAGCAATCCTAACAACTGAAGAAAATACCTGAACAGTCGAACCGAAAACGATCAAAACGCAGAAAACGGAAATGTAGAGCAGGTAAATTGCTTTTTAATTTAATGTGAAACGGGTATGAAGCAAAAGATAATCAAAAAAACAAAACAGGTGTGCCATCCAAGGATAGAATCTGCTAGATCAGATCAATCTTGCACATTATTCTTTCCCACTTTTCCTGAGCCCTCCTTCCCTTCCCCGACACCCATGGGTGTGGCAAAACTCCTCCACCAGTTTGAGAGGGGATGAATCACGGCTGTCGTCTCCACGGCAACCAAGAGTGGATGCTGAGGTCTTTGCACGAAGGGATTCTCATGTGGCAGGTGGTGCTCCTTCCTCCAGTGAGAACTGGAATGGCCTGCAGGGCCTGGCCCGAGCCACGCCACGGCTGGCCAGCTGTCAGCTCAACTTAGTGTAGATCACAAAGCTGACATGAGTCAGTGAATCTGTGTCGGTATCAGGGATATTAGATTGCTGCAAAAGGCCCCAAGCCAAGGGAAGCTAGAAGAAAACGTTTCCTTCCCTTCATTTATTGTAACTTGCTTTTGAGCAGATTTATAATTATAGCAATAATCAAACTGAGATCTTCAGGAGGAACTCGTTTTGCATACTTGCAGGTTATGTTTGATGTTGAACATAAAGCAACTGCATCCTTTCAAGAAAGTGGCCATTTAATTGGTAACGATCCAAAGAGCAAAGTAACAGGAGGCACTTGATCGTTTGGATCATATTTTTCAGAAAGAGGCACTAAAGTTAAACTGACACAGAGAGAAGCTCAATATCTGTGGCGTGCAGCATCAATCAAACTCTGAATACAAGTAGGATTCATAACGGATGAAAAAAGGAGAGGGTCGTGATTTATAGTCAGACAGCACATCTGTTAGATCGTAAAAAAAAAGACGGTCGTTCTGGTCATCCAAGAATGCATATCAGCCATTCTTGCTTCATACAATAATTTTTTAACACAAAACATTGTTGCAGATAAAGCGCACACACTGTTTTTTTCCAGCTCCTGCCATAATATTTGAATGTTCTCATCAGGAACTGTAAAGAAAACTGAGATGTAGATTCTGTCACACTTCCAACCAACTGACCCCAACCTGTCATAAACTGGGAAACGCTTTAACAGGCATGGCCAGGGGCAAGGTATAGCAAGGTCTTAAAAATCTAACTTTTCAAAAATCCTAAAAGAAGATAAAAATTTATATCGCTCCTAACTTAGAAAGTCAGTCTAATAACATTTCAGGAAAGGTTTCAGAGTGGCCAGAGTTTTCTTTAGTTCACATCACAGGACAGAGGAGGATGTGTCGACAGCCATCCATTTCATTAAGACAATAATGTTCTGATTTAATGGTCTTCACACTAATCTTTCAGCTTAACGTTACAAAAAACTATTAAATTTTACTGTACATTTAAATTCAATGTCAGATAAGACAGGTTGCTTAATTTGTTTTGGGTTTTTTCACTGATGCATCGAACAGACAGTTGAGAAGAGCTTCTAAGAAAACTCTGAATATTTTCCCTCTTAATGATGCTGATCTTTATGGAGTAACAGTCTAATGAAGTGGTTTATAAACCCACCTCTCGCCCCTGAACCTTCTTGGTCCGTTTCTGTTTAATTTATATGCGACTCCCCTCTGATCTATCAGACATCATGACATCTCCCATTATTCTTACCCAGGTGACACACAGCTGTATTCATCCATTCAACCGTCTCTTTCACTGCCAAACTGATGTCAAGGAATTTTCCAGGAATTTACTAAAACCGATTCTTCTTTAAGAATCCGTTGAACCTTTAGTTGGTTTAACCCTGTGAGGATTTTTATATCAAGGTCTGTATCTTAGAATCACATTCAACAGATTTAGAAAAACTAATTCATGTCTTTATTTCTAGTAGATTTGATTACTGTAATACAAAAGCAGTCCCACAATAAAATCCAGCTGATTCAAAATCCTGCAGCAAGGCTTCTAACCAAAACCAAAAGATTTGAGCAAATCACTACAATCACAAAACACCTCATCACCTTCACTGGAAAGAAATGGGAATAAAATTGTAGAGTTTTTAAAATATGGGCATTGATACCAGTAACAGATCAACAATGGCAAAGTCTTCAATTTAAATGTTTTCTTTGAAGGTTTATGTGCAGTTTGCATGTTTTTCTGTAGGTTTTCTGGTTACTTTTTACAGCCAAAGAAATTCCTACATCTTGACAACAGGAACAAGTGTGTAAATGCACAGATGTCTCCATTGTGCTTTTGCCTAATGAGTAAAAGGTTTTGGTAGCAGATCTGGTGCAGAACGTTACAGAAAAATAACCAACAGCAGTCCTCTGCGTTTTCCAACTTGTAGTGTGCCGACATATAGACTTGGCTTGACACGGCAATTATATTTCCAGCAGGGAGCAGGATGTGGCTTCGTAGCAGCTGGATGTATAAAATTGGATGTTATCCTTGCCCCAGACTAAACACTTCACACTTTAAACCAGAAATAGATGCACAAAGCCAGGAGGCAGGTTATAATGACTGAGGGGGTGAGCTAAACATGTTTTTATTGCCATACTTCATATTCAGAAACATTTAAGTTAGTGAATCAAATACTTCCACAGTACAAAATAACAACTAGGTAAAGCAATCCATCTCTTTGTAGGTTTATGCAGTATTTTTAAAAGTATTTTTCTCCTAAAAGGTTTTGTCCATTGGTCAGACCTGGCAATGATCACATGTTTCAGGAAATTAGTTATATGGCTTGTAATGACAACAGTAGTTTTATATTTAGTATTTAATCCCCATCATTCATTCTACGGTTTTAGTTTTTAAATCAACATGCTAAATCATCTCCCTCCACTTCCGAGTCAAGTTTATTTGCACAGCACATTTCAGCAACAAGGCGCTTCGCTTCTTCAGGTCTCATTTATTCCTGATACCTTCTATAAAGTGATGTCTGTTTCAGTAAAATGAATGTTGGTTGTTAAAGTAACTGCTTTGCCTTTATGCTTCTCAGAAAGGATTATTCTCCCAACGTTTTGTTCACAGTGTGTTCAGGAGCCATTAAATGTAAAATTCCCCGCCTTTTAAACGCTTTCCAATTATTCAGCAACGCCACCCGCAGTTTTTCCTACCAACAAATAAATGCAGACTTGAAAACTACAGGATGTGTGTGAAGTTTCATGTCTTTGAATGAAGGATGGTAAAGATCAGCAGAGCTCAAAGATTTTAAATGCGATAGCTGAAAGGGGAAAAAAAAGAGATCATATATCGTGAACAGCAAATGACTTGCTAAATGCAGCAGTTATTCTGAGTTTGAACTACTGTTTACAACCAATTTATTACTAGAGTTCCCTTCAGATTGACAGGAATTAGTCTGGTGTTTGAGTCCACCACCTTCTTATATCAACACACACAATCTGAAAAAGCTACCAACAGAAATAACAGCAGTAAAATAAGAAAACCACAATCAAAATGTAAAGATTTTAATGACACTTGAATGTTAAAAAAGCCCTCTGCACACTGAAATGTTTTATGAGAATGGCTAACAGCACAAACTAACATTTCTGAGCTTTTCAATGAATGAGTTACTCAGACGGTAAAGTGGAAACAAACTATAAAATGCTGATATAAATTGAAATTTATGCTACAATGAGACAGAGGTTGTCCACATCCACACACTCACTGCTTGAATTACACAGCCTGTTTGAGCCAGACAATTAAAGGCCAATAGAGGAGTGCCTTATGGGCGACTGCTTCAGTTTCAGCACCACGGACAGAGGACGGCCATTTTCCACATGGAGAAAAACTGGAAATCAATGATCTCAGTTACTGCACATGTAGTGGGACTGTTCTGCAGAAAATAAGGAAAACATGGCAAAATAAATGTGAGGATGAGCCTCCTTCTTTACCAGGTAGCGTTCCTTTTTTTCTAAAACTACAGTATGAAAAGACCTCTGTCTACACCACAAGGTATTTATAAACCCCACAATCAAAAGTTTCCCAGAACAGATTGAAACTATGTTACATTAGCTGTTTAAAAAACTGAAAAAGAAATTGTGTGGATTTCTTATTCTTTTTTTTTTATTATTATTATTATTATTATGAAGTGACCTTCTGGTTTCAAGTTCCTGTTTCTGTGTGAGCAGATTCGCACCGACACCTGTAAGGATGACGGATTTAAATGCATTTCAAAAGTGGACAAATTCAAAACACTGGCTGTTTATATTTAAACAAGACTAAAAAACATTTTTAAATAAGTTTTTACAGATGCATCAACTGATGAAAGACCAGGAGAATAAAAACACATTAAAATTACATTTGGTGTGTGTGTGTGTGTGTGTGTTGAATCTTGTGGAAAGCTTACATCAGTGGTGAAACATGAAATGAGTGTGGTTTAATCATTACCGTATTAGGAATTATTATATCAATTTCCTCTATGTATCTGTTCTGCGTAATTCCTCTCAACATAGCATGCTGGTGTTATTTCCCTTTGGTCTACTTCAGTTTTATCTACAGTATCTGCATCACATTCTCAAAAACAAAAGCATACAGTAATTGGCATTGGTTCAAGTTTTACATATACATTCTGTGAAGCCTGAGTGTTAACAGGCCTCTGCAGTGATCCAGGCACAAAATTACATCATTTGCTTTTCTAGCGTCTCCGAAAGTGAGAGGTCTAGCCTGTGTGTGCTCTGTTCAACTCTTTCCGGGACCTGGAGTGTGAGTGTGTACACACATCTGTGAAAGTTCACCAGATACCAGCTGAGGAATGTCTAGTCTGTGCCAGCTCTCAAATGGATCAACATCTCCTTATGATGATGATTTAACGTCTAGAACTGCGCCGCTTCAAATAAGGAAACAACCCAAGACAGACGGACAAGGACACACCTGGTGACGACAGATTGCTCCAGCAGTAAACCACACCGTCACACCTATTTAGGTATGTAGATATTTTATGTAACGTGAAAAGGATGTCGTCTTTCTGCCCTCATGCAGACACTAACCCACCACAGCTTCCCCTGGTAGACATGCAGGGGCTCTTGCTTTCGAAAGCACGCTTATCCTTTTAATCGGAGATGAATCCATCAAAGTGGGTCAAAGTCTTCCCCATCTGCCCCGATCAGATTTTAAATGCACAAGGGTTGATTAAAAAAAAAAAGACCAAGAAAATAGGCCATAAAGCAGAAGTGTACTCAAAACAGTAAAAATAAATAAAAAAGATCAGTCAAGAGAAAAAAAAATATCGAAAGGTAAAGATTTAAAGTAAATAAATATTGCACAAAATAAAACAAAATCTTTGATTTGAATGTGCAGTATTGCAGTTTTTGTATAAATGAGTCACAAACCAACTTTTTGTTATCCATCACTTAAACATGCAGCGTGCAGCAGGCAGGGCAACATGGTGGGGAGGGGAGAGTGTGCAGCAGGGTGCTGGCTGCAAAACAGCTGGGAGGGAGAGGGTGAGGGGTGCTAAGCTTCCCCCATAGCTGTGTGTAAACTGTGCATGGTTGTGTGCGATATGTCCCAATTAGTCCTTAATGCCTTTTTTCCCTCATTATTGTGTAGTTTTAGCTATGGAACCGGTTACATGTAGTATACTCTCTTGTTGTGGATCAAAAATGACAGAAAAATGAAAAGCTCTAGTAATCAGAGAGATAAAATTCCTACGGGAAAGATTACAGAAGTCGGCTTCTCCTCCGCAGATCAACCTGATGTCATGTGATGAGCAGGCGTCGCTACGTTCTGCTTCGTACAGGCGTGGGGATCATAGAGGAGGGCAGGCCCTCACATTTAGTCCGTCACTATGCAACGCAGCGGGGGGATTTCCTAGATTAAGCATTGGCATGCACTGGACGGAGAAGGGTCACTTACAGTGCACAGTATGTTTTGCAAAAATAAAAATAAAAACTACAGTGAAAAATCTGGATACTATTTCAATTCAGAATTGAATTCATGCCAACTAGCATGAGAGGGAGACAAAATGGTCACAAGCTCATGACGACTAATATACAGCATCCCCTGTAGATGAGTGGGGCAATAAAAAGTTGCCTTTTTTATTATATTATTGCATCAGTAAAACAGTCACTGATCTTTGTGATACAAAGTCGTAAAAACCAACACTGTTGGCATTCCCCAGCAGAACAAAAACACCGAACACGCAGCTCTGTTCTTCCTGAATTATGTTCCATCGGTTCAGCCTAGGCCTCAGTATAAATCTCACCATGTGGAGTGAATTACCAAAATAAATGAGAAGCAGCGTATTTTAATCATCATGCTCAGGCACCCCATTTATCTTTTCTGTCAGCTGCTTCATGTGAACAGTTGAAGGAAGGAAAAAAATGCACAGTTTTAATGTTGAATGGGTTAGAATATGGCTGGATTTACAATATATAACTGCAGAAAGTCAGTTTCTCAAATATATTCTGGTTTGATAGTCCTGAATGATTGGGCAGCCATGTTTTACTGCAGTGCAGATAAGTATAAACGTATACAAATCGGATTCCAAAAAAGTTGGGACACTAAACAAATTGTGAATAAAAACTGAATGCAATGATGTGGAGGTGCCAACATCTAATATTTTATTCACAATAGAACACAAATCACAGATCAAAAGTTTAAACTGAGAGAATGTGTCATTTTAAGGGAAAAATATGTTTAAAAATTTCATGACGTCAACAAATCCCAAAAAAGTTGGGACAAGGCCATTTTTCCCCACTGTGTGTTATCTCCCCTTCTTCTTACAACACTCAGACGTCTGGGGACAGAGGAGACCAGTTTCTCAAGTTTAGAAATAGGAATGCTCTCCATTCAGGTCTAATACAGGCCTCTAACTGCTCAGTCATCTTGGGCCTCTTTGTCACACCTTCCTCTTTATGATGCGCCAAATGTTCTCTATAGGTGAAAGATCTGGACTGCAGGCTGGACATTTCAGTACACGGATCCTTCTCCTACCATGATGTTGTGATTGCTGCAGAATGTGGTCTGGCATCATCTTGTTGAAGAATGCAGGGTCTTCCCTGAAAGAGATGACATCTGGATGGGAGCATATGTTGTTCTAGAACCTGAACATAGTTCTCTGCATTAATGGTGCCTTTCCAGACATGCAAGCTGCCCAGGCCACCAGCACTCATGCAACCCCAGACCATCAGTGATGCAGCTTCTGAACGGAGCATTGATAACAGCTTGGGTTATCCTTGTCCTCGCTGGTCCGGATGACATGGCGTCCCAGTCTTCCATAAAGAGCTTCAAATCGCGACTCATCTGACCACAGAACAGTCGTCCATTTTGCCTCACTCCATTTTAAATGACTCCTGACCCAGTGCAAACGGCTGAGCTTGTGGAGCTGCTTAGAAATGGCTTCCTCTTTGCACTGTAGAGTTTCAGCTGGCAGCGGCGGATGGCACGGTAAATGTTACATTTACTCAGATTAAACTTTTCATCTGCCATCTATGTTCTATTACGAATAAAATATTGACACTTGCCATATCCACATCCTTGCATTCAGTTTTTATTCACAATTTGTTTAGTGTCCCAACATTTTTGGAATCTGGTTTGTACTTTGATTTGTCTGATGAATCTTTATAGAAGGTCATAGTCACACTGCTGATTAATATGCATCTGACAATCTGAGCTGGAGTCGGCTCCTAACTTTGATTTGACTTTGCCTCGACTGTAATTAGAGGAGGTAGCAAAAGTTTTTTGCTTTTGTTTTCTTTCAAATTACATTTTCACTGTAATTGTGTTGCTGGCAGGCAGGTTAATATGTAAAGCAGATATAGAAAATGTTTTTTTTTTCAATCACCCTTTAATTTGGCTGATGCAGAGTAATGTTTTTTAAAAGAAAATAGATTTTTCTCCATTCAATCAAAGCAGAACTCTTCAGCCAACTATAAATATGAAGGCAGCTTTAGAGTTTCTTTGGTGATGTGATAACATGAACACTTCCTGCTTTAACACTTCTGCTTGCAGCAGATGTACTGAACTCATCTCTTGGACTTCATAAGGCAGCAGCGTCTCTGAACACTGAACCAGTGTCACATCAAAGAAACCAAGAAGTTAAGACTCTGCTCTGAGCCAGCTAATATGGCCCAGTGCCTTCAGAGCTTTGACAACAAGCCTTCTCTCACATCCAGGATTTGAGTGAATGTCACTCTCTACCCAGGCCAAATCAGACATAAGAGAATAGAGCACACCTCATTACTTTTCCCTAGTCAGTGATGAAACTGTATATGTCATTTGTGGTTCAGAAATGCAGCTCTAACATATTTACTGTACAACTGTGGTTGCCAAAGAAACAAGAGAATAAGATCAAGACTGGATGAATTATCCAAACATTTTACTAACACTGTTAGAACAGATAATAGTTCTAACAGAACAGATTCTGTTCTACCAAAAAGCCTCAGCGGCTCAAATAAGACATCACAGCTAAAGTCCAGTATTTGGTTTTCTTACAGCAGATGCATCCATTGTGATGCAGGTAAATTGATGAGGTGCAATCCCTCAACTCAGTGCCTTTTTAAGCACAAGCCTGCAGGTAAAATGTCACATTTATTTATGGTTTAAAACCAATCACTAGATTCAGCCTGTGTCTGTTGCAGCTGAAGTAAAACTGTGTGTAATAATGTGGCAACACAGTAAGATAAAATATCAGAAGAGGACACAAACGCTTCCAGGGAGACGTTTACTAAAGAAATGCTAGTTTGCCTGGATGATGGTGACGACGGGGGAGCTCAAAGTTTGATTCAGTGAATTATAAACTGGCTTATAATTGCAAACTAGTCAAGAAATTGTGTATATTTAAAATTAATTACTTATGTAGAGTTTGAGCAGCCATCTTACTTTACAGAAAAAAAAATTAAGCAAGGTTTTGTGGACAAGACCTCATCAATGGCAGCCCAAAATGTGACTTTCACTGATGTTTATCTTAGAGGTATTTCCTGAAACGACAAGATTCCTTTGATTGAGAAATATCAAAAGTTTACAGGAATTCAGGAACTCTTTGTTCCTCACTTGACTTCAAACTGAGCTGTTCAAGAGACATCCAGATGCAGACAGACGTTAGAAACTATTTACGATCTGAGCAATAAGACAAAGTCTTATGAAAACTTCCTTTTTAAGCTCAGATTAAAACAACAAAAACCTACTTCAATACATATTTTTAATAAAAGTAGCTTACAGAAGAGGTCTTTCATACTAGCATAGAAGGAAAAACATACACTGATCAAAACAAAAAAAAACAAAAACGTTATAACTACTGAGTATCTTTCCATCATTGCACCTCTCAGTGGGTGGGATACAAGCCCATGCTGACCCCTCTCCCCCACTGAAAACACCAATAACTGGCATGCAAAGATCTGAACTGGGCCATAGAGCAGCAATCTACTGAATCATTATTTCTTTTAAATCCAGCATCTTTCATGGAGACAGTTCCCCACATTGGCTCTGGTCTCAGATGGATGATACGACCTGCACAGAGCAAAAATGGTTCATGCATATTTTAAGAAGCACAACGACGACTTTGAGTTATCGACTAGGTTTCCAAATTCCCCAACTCTCCAACCCGGACTCTGATGTGCTGGGAAAACGAGCTCAATCCATATAGAGGCCTGAACGTGCAACATACTTGGTGCAGATACCACAGCACACATTCAGGGTTCTAGTGAAGTCCATCAAAACAGGTGGTCATAATGTTATGCCTGACTGGTATATATTAAGAATGTTTTTCTTGCTCCATCGACACAATGAAGCAAAAAGTACTGTCCTGCCCACATGAGTAAGGCAGACAATCAATATCCCAACACAGCTTCATTGCCATGCATCCACTGGCCGAGCTAAAATATGCACAGGGGTCTAAACACAAATCAATGTGGGGCTCTGCATGGGGTGTCCTCATTTTCCTATGAAAACAGGGAAACTGAACAGAATCCAAAACAGGACCAGCAAAGACGGATAAATGTTAGAATAAACCACACAAAGATTCATCCTTAAGCTGCAGATGATCATTATTTTCATTGTAATGAGTGTTTCATCTCAACTTATCTGTAAACAATACACTGAACACTCAATCATTTATTTCCCGGTTTTACTTTGGTGAATTCAAAGGCGATCTATGTTTCCGGCTTCACCTCAACTACAGATTTCCCTGAAGGGGAATCAAGTGAAATCCCGCAATCAAGAAAACGCACCAGTTATAATTCTGCAACATTAAAACAACAATGGACAAATTTAATAATAAAAAAATAAATAAAAAACCGCTAAATGAGCGTAACCAGAAAGCAGAAACAATTTGACGCACAAACACCAGAGACGCAGGAACGAGCGGCTCACTTGCCTGAAACGTGTAAAATCTCGTCCCATTCGGTGGATGGACCTTCGGGGAGTTTGTCCCCGTACTCATATCGGAGAAAATCATTATTCCTTCACGGAGAAAACAATCCGAAACTTATCCGTTTCCCCTCCTTCCTTCTGATCAGGCGAACGAAGAAATCGTTCAAAGGAAACTCGAAAAACAATCCGAGACGATGACTCGGATCAGCTGCTGACCCGACGCTGCGCTCCCGACATTACAAGGTGGAGAGCTCCGGTGAGATGCGCAACGCTCCTCAGAGGGAACCAACATGAAGGTGAAGGCGAGGAAATCCCTTGGTCTTTACGCCTCGCCCCCTTCGCCAGCAGGTGATTAATCTCGGTGGGTTGAATGGAGAGAAGGACCGAGCGGAGCCATGCTCTCCCCACGCCCGCTGCAAGCTGCTCTGCTGGCGGCGCGGATGGCTCCGTCTGTGCGCGGATTATCGCCTCCCCCCTCCTCAGGCTTCACCAATAATCAGTCAGAGCATCACAGCCGCGCTCAGCTGACACAACACAGGGAGCTCAAATTAGGAGAACACACGTTCCTCGTTTATGCGCTGTAAAGCTGTTGTGTTTTCTTCCATTATTTGGTAGATTTTTTTTTAAGTCAGTGTTTGTTTTGAGCCAATACACATTTTGCGTGCGGGAATGGATGCTTTAAGTTTGTAGTTTTTCACATTTTCTGGTTAAGAACAAAAGAAGAAAGCATATACAATTACCAACAGTAAAGCTGATCATTTACATTTTGTGAGGTTAAAATGTCTTCACCGGCCTCCATCCTAAATGTTTACATTGCTTTTTGTTTTAAGACACTTTCTGATTCTAGTCAAAGTCAAATGTTTAACTATTTTAGGGGAAGTTCACTGACCACATGCAGTCCCACTTTAAAAATCCTTGAAGATGTGCAGTAATTAAGTTTTTCTGAATATGAGGAATCTACATGAGTATGTCTGCAGTAAATTACATTACACAATTACGTTATTTTCTTTGCTTTAATGAAGTTACAGACTATTCAAAG
The DNA here is from genome assembly GCF_051168715.1 of Poecilia mexicana. Classification (NCBI taxonomy): domain Eukaryota; kingdom Metazoa; phylum Chordata; class Actinopteri; order Cyprinodontiformes; family Poeciliidae; genus Poecilia; species Poecilia mexicana. The sequence continues at coordinate 14,043,399 of NW_028263392.1, forward strand.
TAAACTCAAGTATTCATATTAAATGCTGATGAAGAGGGATTTAACTATTTGATCAAATTAGCTGTGATTGAGTTATGAAATCCACTTTAGTCTGGAAAGGAAAGGAAAAACCCTTCGGTTCATGCTGTAGCTTGATTTCAGGCTCAGATTGGTTTGAACTTGAAGCTGGCCCTGAACTCTTTGGATTAGACTTCAAAGAGATGGTCTTGATTTAGTGGCTTAACAGCATTTTATAGAGGAGAAGCAAAAGTTTAGATGAGGTCACTCTCATAAGTTCACTCACGCTGCTTTTCAAATGCACCTTTACATTTACAGAAAGTTACACACATGAGCTAAAATCTGTTCATGAAACAGCTTGAATGAACCACAAGAGGAAGGGTTGCTCTCACTTTAACAATGTTAAAAATCACTGTCCCGATTTTGTTGGAGTCACTTAGAGTGCAATGATGGGATCTGTTGACGCCAGGAGAACGCCAGGAGACAAGGCTGCAGATGGCCACACACTGACGTTCTGATTGGCTAATGAAATCTGCGGACAGTACACTCAGAGGCATCCTCGGGGCAGCTCAGTGACAACTGTCATGAACTTAAAGGACTGAATTAGCAAAAAAAAAATGGCAGATAGGACAACAAACTGTACCTAAAAAGACTGAAAGAAAGGAAATAATTTCATTTTCTTTTAAGGAAGGAGAAGAATTGGCTAAAATCTGGTGAAAGGTCAAAGATTTACAACAGCTGCAATATTCTAAACTGCACACAGTTCTAATTTGATGGCAATTTTGTTTTTAGAAAATCTGCACTTTAGATAAAGGTTGATAAATCTGAGAAAACTTTTATTTTTTGTCAGATAAAGTTATTTTTTTGTGTATTTAAGAGGCAAAGATAGTTTTATGGTTCAGTTTAGAATGATGAAAAACATCCAGATGCATCGCCTATAAATGTGAAGTTTACACTAAAACGTGTCTCCTGCACATCAGCTACATGAGGTACTTTGTGCTTACAGTGTACTGGTCTGTGACGTAGTTATACAGATGTGCAGTGGGCGTGGCTTAGTGCTGATCACTCATTGGATGGAGGCTTTCAATCCTCCCAGTGCTTCCTCTGGCTCTCACTGCTTTTGTGTTTTACGATTCCCAGAGCTGCCAAAGCCTCACAGAAGATAAATTACATTTGGCAAAAAAAAAGACTTTATCAAAACAAAATACATTTTCTAAAGACTGTCAATGCTTTCTTTTTAATAACTCTCTGCAGTGACCCAGAACAATGAGGTGATACCACATATAAGCATGAGGCTTGACTGCGGTTACCTGAGGAAATGCTGTTTATCTGGATCATGAGTTAATTTCTTCCATGTTGCATGCGAGTGTTTCTCAGAGCATTTAGCTAGGAGCCCGTTTGGTCAAGAAACCACTTAAGCTGCAAATGGGCTGCAAACGAGACACGGAGAACAGCAACACTTAAAGAGACGCAGCCAGCGATCGCAGCTTCTTCTTCCAAGAAAACACAAGTTGGTGTTATTTTCTGAAAACCAAAAGGTGCACTCAGTGTTGAGGCTTCTTTATCCCTAATGAGCAGAAAATTATTACTATTCATCATTAGATCTTAACATGACAAAAAAAATATTTGCTTGAATAATTCATTCTTTTGTGAATTTGGTACATGTAGATTTTGCTGGGGTGCCCATGACCTTTCGGTGTCACTTTTAAATGCAATGAATTAAATGTGGAAACAAAGCATAACCCTAATTCCTTTTTATATCATCACCAAACTCAACAAAGCACAAAAAGTAGAAAGAAAATGCACTCCCCTGTTCTCTAAAATACATGAATATCTTTCTGTACTTCCCTCTATTTTATCTTTTGCTTTAGAAATACTTTATTGAAGTTTAGTTCATCACAAGATTGTATTTTTGTAAAAAGCACAGCGCTCCTCTCTCCTGCATTGTTTATAAGCCCCTAGGAATCCAAGTTATTCAGTGGAAAATGTGACATGTTAGAATTAGAATGCTTTGTTGTCAACGTGGCTTGCACACAGTGTCGAACACAGCATTCTAACAAGCTGACTGGAGACGTTGTACTTTACGGTGATGAGGCCGTGCAGTCATGAACTGTAGTTCCTCGAGCTCCCAAGAGAGTTTCACTGTCAGCTCAACCAAACGGTGAATCAACAACCTCCTCTAGCTGGAGTCAGATCAGAGAACGAGACGAAAAAACTCAGAGAATTTACAGAGACAGCAGTAGAAACTAATTGCATTGACTTTTTCAGTGGGAATCTTTGTTTTCTTTGCAAATAACTTGCATAGCAGTTCAGCGTCTTGCAGAACATCCTTCCAGGCTCTGGAACATTGTCACCTTTCAACAACAGACATACATGCTCCTCATTGGGTTTTGTGTTCTGCTCTAAATTGGACAAACTGTTAATGATGTCAAGAATATTATTCATGCCATTTAGTTGTTTTTGGCATCATAATTTGTTGTGGTAAAGCAACCACATTCCTGCAAGAACACCGGCTCTTTTTCCTTTAGTCAGCTATGGTTACTGCAATAAACCAAATGAAAAACTTCCACTATATGCACGGAGATCGGTAATAGACCTTCCCTGAAGTACAGGCTTCTGGAAACAAATGTCTGAAACAGAGCAGCAGATGCATATTGATCGTGTCGGAAGGGATGTGTGGGCAGACAGCTGTAATGGACGCCATGCCTCTCCTGTCACAGCTGAAACATTGGGGAGGTATTGTCAAGGATACAGTCTGAGCGAACAAAATATCTGCTGCAGCCAATAAAATCCACCAAATGCAATAAAATACTGCTTTTCCAAACTATACACATCTGGTTTCCTGTAATAAAATGGTATCTGACCACATAAACGCTGAAAAAATGGATAAACCTTTTTGACTTTGGTTTTTGTGAGTGGTGCACTAAATTTGTGAATAATCCTTCACACTCAAATTGTTTTTGCAATTGTCAAGACATAAATTCACTGATAAATTATAATAAAATGAGAAACATCATCGTGATGGATGATGGAAATAACACCAGCTCAGCTAATAAGCAAGCAAATATAAGCCATACATTATGATAAAATGTAACAGGTTGATTGAAGTTATAAATAACTCAACACGTGAATAAAGCCACAGTAAATATCCTAACTTATATTATTATGAAGGTTTAAATACGCAAATCTGTAAATAATTAAATTAGAAAGAAGGTTGAGGTGAAACGCCAATGGGTATGAAATACAGATTTAAATTACCAGAGAGGTTTGTTGTAAATAAGCATGTGTGCCAATGGGGAAGGATAAAAATGCCAATTAAGATGATTAAAATGAGGAAAACACATGAAACAAAAATCAGAGATAAAGGCAAAGGGATTCTATTCTCCAAATACAACAGAAAGAAATACTGAGAAACAACATTTAGCATAATTCAGCTGATACACTTTGTTGTTGTGGTCAGCTATGGCTTCAGGGTTTAAAGTTTAACACTGTTATAGTTTGAAAACTACTGGCGTCGTTTCTACATACAGCTGCTGTAGTTTGAAGTCCCTTTAAAGAAATACCAAAGTCCAGGAATGATCTTTGCTGGCTCCTCCATGATGTTGCATTTTGTAAGTAAGTGGACATTTACAAGCTTATGTTAGCATAGCTTCTATGCAAGTTGTAAAGGATCACTTCTAAGGAGATGTTTATATAAATCTGACGCCATTTACAGCTTGAATATAACCGCTGCGTCATGAAAAGAAAGATAAATATTTATGCATTTCAGTCGCTGACTGGAACTCATGGTTTTGAAATCCTAATATTCCCGACAGTCACGTTGTCTCCATCAGAAGTTTGAACCACTGACAACATGCTCTCATTGAAATCTGGCCTCAACGAACAGATTTTGACAGTCGGTTGTCATTTGTAGCCAACCTTCTTTTACGATATAGCGTAGATGGAGACAGGTTTTGACAGGATTTAAAATCGCTCAAAACGGGCTACAGGTAATCAAACCCACAGCTATATTTAGTGTTTAGGGTCATTTGAGGGTTTATCAGGCTTCGTGGTCCCTGGTTGACCCAAACCTGTAAACCTCACTCCCTTCATATCTGACTACAAATGTCAAAGCGAACAGATCTGACTCGCGAGGCTTAAATGTTTCCCAGGGAGATTCAAACAGCCCCACTAAAAAAAGAAAACTGGAATAAAAAGGTTTCTAGCCAATGATTTACAAAAATGTTGGCAAGTATAGAACAAACATATTGTGTCTGTTTTAAATTGGTTTCAGTACTCCTGAAGCAGTTATATTTAGCTCAATAATGCTATATTTAGATTTCCAGGACTACCCACTGGGCTAGTGGTTCACTTGTACTTAAAATCACAAACATACGTGCAGGGACAATCTCCTGGAAAGTACTTTAACTCATAGGGAGTTTGGCAGTGAGAGTGTTGTAGCGGGTTTTCAATCATGTCTGAGTAAAATTACATGGCACTGAAAGCGGGCGGCTCTTGACTTTGAAGACCGAGCATGAGGCGTTGCTTAGCAGTTCCAAAGAAACACGCTGAGTCGAGAGAAGAAGCTGTCAGTCAATTTTTTTTAAATGTAGTTATTCATGAGTAGATGCTGACTTGTAACATCTGGAGGACGTCGAGCTATTTTCAGCATGGAGAAAGATTCTGAGTCACTGCTGCAGAGAAATTGGTTCTTTTCATCAGTTTTTTTCTTCTTTTTTAACTTTTAGTTGCAAAGTGGATCTGATTAAAGATTAAATCTACAAAAAGTATTCGCAACTTTGATGTTTTATCCTTTTAAAAAACCTATTCATCATCAACAACATAATTTGGCTTCTTTTTTTATTTTACAAAAGAAAACATTGTCACAATGAATACTGATTTCCACACGACAATTAAAAAAAATAAAACTAAAATCATGAATCTTGTCAAATTTAAAAGCAAATTGAGAAAAGTAAGGGCTACGGCAATTACTGCACCAGTTATATTACAGCTACACATGCTGAGTGCTACTAAATCCTGCAAAAAGGATGTTTGACTTTGTTTTTTTTTAGCTAAATGCACTTTTGCAATGACAGTTTTAAAAGCTTGTCTGCTGTTTACATCAATTTCCACCCAAAATACACCAGGGTTTCCCCCAGAAAACTTGCTGAGCCCGATAGTGGGGGCGTCGAGTCAGTCCACCGGCGGTCCATGTTTTTGTATTAAAAGATATTAAGTTGACAGGAAATATAAAAACATCTCCAGTGAAATGCTATTTAAACCCACAACTAGTCTAAAAACAACAAATTTGCATTTCTGTTTAATCCAAATTAAGTCAGCAGCTCCATCAGGCCCCCAAGAGCTTCAGGGGCCCCATAAACGCTAATATATTAAAACAGACCACAGATACATAAATGTAACGCTTGTTTATTGAGATTATCAATGCTGTTAAACTTGATTCAATTTCAGCATACATAAATTAAAAGCTTTTAAATTGTTTAACATTTAAATGCAAGATTTTAAGGAGCTGGCAAGTTTACTTTGTAAAACTTCAAAGAACAATATTCATAGTTAGATTGTTTTGTTACCATAGCAACAATCTGATGCTATGAGTTTAATCTTTGAATTTACAAATACAAATTAGTAAACTGCGATTATAACTTATTGCTTTTTAGGCTGGTCAATTAAACTACTCCCTTCTCCCATATTTCACTAAATCTAACACAGAAGCTGTTAGAGGTGCTGATATTTTTAGCAACAAAAGGGGCCCCTAAAACAAATTCTGCTCAAGGCCTCATACAGCCTCGGACCGGCCCTGCATGATGAGTAAATCTGCTGAACTACACAGAAATGCGCAACAAACTGGAGATTTGGCTTTAGTAGTTGTTCCGTTTCGTGTCTGTTGAGTTTTTAATCGTCACAGAAACTATTCTGGTTGGTCGAGTTTATGGGACTCGACTGTGCCTGACGGTCACGAGTTTCTCAGATCTCCGCACGCATTAACTCTAAGTAGACAATGCCTTTGATATGGTTTGATGCATCGTGTAACCGGAAAAATAATACTAAAATAATATAACATTAGTGTGATGCGTGACTCACACTAAGTCATATTTTTTCATCCATAAAGATCAATTTATATTCAAGCCCTGAAATTGGTCTTGCAAGATGTTAGAATTTACAGAATTCTCAAGTTGACTCCTTCTGCTGACCCAAACATGGCTGGAAACTAAATAAATACACCACTTTACATACTATTTCAAGCTGGCTGATGAAAAAAAAAAGATTTTAATAAATACCTGAGGGGAAAAACATTCTTGGAATGAACACAAACTCTAATTTGGTTATATATCTGGTTAAGATCACACACAAATTTGAATCTTTGATTCTGCCTGAATGAAGCTTCACACAGAAAAGCCGGTTGCCTTCAGGGATCCGAGAGCCTGTGCTGCAGCCAGTCCGGCTGCTCCGAGGGAGCAGACCTGTCTTGCATATTAACACCGCCTATCAAGCTGGAGTTCATTCCTCAGCAAAGCTCTCCATACCTGAAAGCCCTTTCTGCAGCACTTCTGGGAATAACCACAGTGATGACAAGTTGGCTGGCAGGTTAACTGGAGACATTATAGAGCTTTAATGAGCATTTATACATGCACAAACATGCAGCGTGCTGACAGCGCTCAGAGCTCTGAGGGGGCGGATGATACCTCCCACATGCTGTCCTGAGCAAAAATAACTAATGATAACACAACACAACACTGTTCATGATGAGGAAGTATAATTGTTCTCAGATACTAGAAACTGAATCCAACTGAACTCCCAAGCAACATCCTAACATCGCTCCCTGCAGACCGGAGGGCACAGGATGCTAACGCACTTCAGTTCTGCAGAGGAGATGCTGATTTACTTATTTAAATACATTTAATGTAGGATTTTACAAAAGTGAATTCAGAAATTCAAGTTTTTTTTAATAAATGTGTAATTGAATTGAATCCAAACAAGACCAAACACCTGGACCGAAGTCATTGACATCTTCTCTCAAAACACATTTTAGTCCTGAATGTCATAAATCCTGATTTATTAGAGGTTCAAGCTAAGTAAGAGAAACACATTTGAGTCACTAGTGGAGCTTTTCGTATCCACCTGGAAGCTGAGGGGCTCTAATAGGAACAAACTGCGCCACTCAGATGACCTCGATATTGACGCAATCAATCTTCCCAGCGTTTACGAGCGCTTTTCTTTTTATTTGCTAGATGTGCGTCTTTTCTCCCTCCCACCCGTTTTCCCCCCTGATTGTTTTTACTTTATTTGCAAGTTCAAGCTCATCAGTCTTCTCCAGCCACGCAGGAGAAAGGAACAATCTCATAACTCTCTCATTACCGCCCCCAGCCTGGTGGAGAATCCTGCTGCCGCCGCCGCTGCTCGCGCTTAATGGCAAACCTCGCTTTTGGGACATATGATGCCTCTTCTGCATCATTTGTGCCTCTGAAACTCGTTAAGTAATGCAATAGGAGCGCAAAGGAAACAAGGTTAAAGTTCCGAAGATGATGAGAAAAAGGGCTTAAACTGAGCTCGTAATATTTCGGGGGTGTGCTCGATGAGGGCGGGGATGAAAGCAACTTTTATGAGAACTTGGTGAGAAGAATTCACAGTTAAAAGTTTGTCCTTAACGCAGACGTCATTAGGAGGGAAGATAAATGCTGCAGAAATAATCACATCAGAGCTGAAGGAGGGAACCCAGTGTTTCTGAACGGACCATCCGTCCTGTGTGAGCTCTACATCTTCAGCCCTGTCCTACAGATAATCACCAACATTAATTAGCAGTCCCAAGAGTCCGAACAATCTTATTCTAAAGCACAAAACGTCGTTAGAGCGCCTTCTGCCCGTCAGCATCTTCATGCAGTTTCAAAAACAATCACATGTCCAAACAACAGATGCAGAGCTTCCCTTCTTATTGACAGTGGCTGCTGCTGTTAACCTGATAACTATCGTTATGAATTCACAAAAAGTCTGCTCACACAAACGACCTGTGATTTATGGCTTTGATTTGCACCGCGGCAGAGAGGCAATTCATTTTCGGCAGCTTAAAGTGTCGAGAGAATTACTCTCAAGAATTATCACAGACTGTTTCCCTTTGACGAGATCAACAGATCTGTTTGATAAATGCCTGAGGAGACGCAGACGGAGTGCGGCAGTATGTCGGGGAATAAAACGGCCCCTTTTATCGCATGGGAATCATAAATGAAGGTTAGTTGTGCAGAGACTCTGAGCAGATGTCTTGTTCAACACCACCACCTGCTGGGCAAGTTTTCACAGCAACTTTATGTAATCTGGAGAATGTGATGACAAGCGCATCATTGCTAACAACTAATGTTTTTCGCTCATGTTTCGGGGATTTGTGAGCTCTAAAGGAAGAAGGAAGATGATCAAAATTAAGAGCAAGTTGAATGCAGATTGTTCATCTCTGAGGGATGAAAGACAGCACAAGAATTTACAAGAACTAATGATCTTTTGTTAAAAAAATAATGAATAAATGAATTGCAGCCACTGCAAATACGTCAAAGTGTAATAAAGTTAGGACATTACATTTTTCTTGTATTAAATCAGAATGTCACAAACCAGGCACTGAACAGCTTTTCTGGAACAACATACTTTAAAATGTGGCGCTAAACATTATATTTATATTTATAGGTCTAGTTTCATGTGCAGCTCCTGCTCCTGTTTCCAAATGTACCTGAAAGTCAGTCTTTACTCTCCCCATGCTCAACAAAAACACTGGAGCATCTCTTAGAAACAAGAAGCTGAGGGTTGAGAATTATGAACAAGGGTCTTAATGTAGCCAATCCAACTGTCTAATTTTATTTTGATAGTTAAACAAATGAAAACTTTTACATCAATCAAGCCCTCTCCAAAGCATCCTTTTATAAAACTTTGACAATTCCTTAATTGCTTCATATTTTACTTTCATTGACTAAGATTCTCTCGTATTTGCTGTTAGCTTTGGAAATTATAGATATTTTAGTTTCTACCAAGCTGTAATTTTTTTTTCTACTTTTCCATAGATTCAATTGGAACAAATATCATCCCTTTACAAGCTGCCAAAAGATTCAGTATAAAGTTAACTCCTAACCTATGTGAAGGTATTTATTTAGATATTTGACTGTGATGCCCCTTTTGGCCACCAGATGGCGGAAATGCATAACAAGAAACACATTTGCTCAGTTTGCAGCAGCAGAAAAAAGCAGAATTAAGAGATTGCGAATTAAAAACAGCCAAACATCTGAGCGTCATGGTAACCGAATCCCATCATAAAGCTTATGGTTGCTTTGAGGCGTAAACACAATTTTAGGTTGGTTGCAGCTGTTATAGGAACAGTTTAAAGCAAATATCACAATTGATGACTTCAGATTTTCAACTGCTTTAGTGTTTTATTTCTAAATTTCACTTTTGCTGCTCGCTTCCCTGAGGATGTCTTCCAAAGCTTGAAACGTGGCACACACATAAAATTAAGTTATACATCTATTGTTTTCCCCAGAGTTTGCCTTCACAAAGAGTAAAAAAAAAAAATCCAGCAATCACTGTTGGGTAACTAAAGAAACACATCAGTTACAATTAACTAATTAGAGATTTTTTTTAAATCCATCTTGGTCAGAAATGCCAATAACTGTAGACGGTGCTGTATGCATGTCATTTGTGTAAATTGTTTTATAATACTTTTTATTTTTCCAAGAAGAAAAGGAAACAGGAATGATAGAAGGTGAAAAGTTATTTACATTTGATGAGAAATAACGTAGATCCACGTGAAGGATGGAGTGAATGGAGAGGAGGAGAGAAAAAAGAAAACAAATGTTCAATTATAAAAAGATTTTAACGTCTTAATTTGAATAAAATGTAATGTTATGACTTACTAAGACTGGCAGAGTTTAACATCTACTTTTTATACAGAAGTATTCAGATATGATGAGGCCTGCAGACGTGGAGCTGTCACTGTTTCTAAGTGTCAAATATTCCACTCCTCTAACCGCCTGCAGCTCCTGATTGAGCCTTCATCTTCATCATCCACATTTGTTGTTTCAAACCACGCTCGAAACAAAAAACATGGTGTTATAACTAACAGCATCCATCCAGCACTGAAGGAATGAGCTGAACTGATGTTACAGATTCTACAGATAAAACCATTTCTGTTTACTTTGAACAACAAATTACTGAAGTTTTTCTACAGCTTTAAACTTTGCACTCTAGTTTTCCTAAGAAAGGCTCCCAATCCGTCATCTTCTCCCTCTAAGATCAGTTCTTGTCTTGTAAGTGCTTGTTTGTGACGCTGGACATGAGCAGCCCATCCACAGGGGACGGCGGGAGTGGGAAAATGGGAAGAAATGGAGAGGACGGAGCCAGAGGCAGAGCACACACCTGAATAACTAAGGGGCGAAACCAGGAGTGTGTCGTTTCTGAGTCAGTTTGTCACGCAACCTCTGAACCTTTCTGGATGCTAATGATTTAATGTCAGTATAATTCCAGCTTTTTGTTAAAGAGCAAGGCTGTAAAAAACAACATCATGAAGACCAACACATTCCAGACACATTGCAGAAAAAAGCTGTGGAGAAGTTTCAACAAGGTTTATATTCAGTGATGCAGCTTTGAGCATTTCTGGAGGAAAACCATTGATTTAAACACATTTATGAGTTAAACAGGACCAAAGTCTAGGTCAACATCCAAATGACTTTTTACAAACCACTCCATGTGTATGATATGTGAATGAAATCTTGTTCACTTTAGTACATTTTTTTAACATTTCTGACTGGTGGTAAACTTTTCATGTTGCCTTATAACATAAAATCTTATTAGTTTTAAAGTAAAAAGGCATACAATTAAAGAACAATGTTTGTTTTCATGGAGATCCAACAGAGGAAGTCCTGACCTCAACAGAAGACAACTCAGTTTAATGGTTGGAACAATCTTGAATGAGAATCGTTTTATAAAACTGAACAAACCCCCCTGAAGCACTGGTTTTTGTTTTTGTTTTTTAAAAAGGAAAATGACCTAAATACTGCTAAGCAGCACTAAAAAACATTCCTGGAAAGAATTGTGATATAATAAAAAGGATATTTATATAAATAGCACAATGAGCTTTTGACCCGAGGGATTCATTTTAACGTTTGCTCAGATGTGATATGCCTCGTGATGATTAACAAACCAGCATTTTCTCAGATCCGTTCACATGTTACAGAAACTCTACATGCTTCAAATTAACTGAGAATTTCTCTAACCAGCAGCCACAAAAACAGCAATGTCCCCTTAGTGTCTCAGAAATGTCAGCCTTTTCACTGATGCACTGCTTCACATACTTTACACCATCTGGCATTTAAAAACGGTGTTGACATGGATACCTGAGCCTTCAGACTCTTAGGATCCAGCGTTCACATGAAAGATTAAATGGCTGAAAAGAGCAAAAGTGAAGAGTCGTGGGTTGCATGCATAGTGTATCTGTAATAATGAGGTGAATGAGGTCAGTGCAAAGGTCAAGTTTCACTTTTTACAACATTTACCGGCTGTAGATGTACAATATTGCAATATCTAACATTTCTCGTTGGTTGTGGGGATTTTGAACATGACTGGAAAAATAAATGTATAGAACAGTACAAGTCTTGGCAGGAGAATACATTTTATATTTTTTATAGGTTTTAACGCAGTTCAACAAGAAATGCCATGTTTTATTAATAAGTACAAATTTGTGGGTTGTAAAAGTGATTAATCCTTTCCGTTTAGGCGTCCCGATTATTCACTAACTGAACTGCAAGGACACCGGGGATGCAGAAGAGTTTCAGTGGCGCTAAGGAGGTCGACTTTATGGCAGGCCAATTCATCACATGTAGTTAAAACAGATATTTTCATACGCTGCGTTAAAAGACGACGGTTTCACAGTGCAATAATAAATCAGACCAAATGTTTCCTGTTTTAGCTCAGCCAGGATTACCAAAATAATTTGTATTTGATAATGCTGGATGACTGAAAATATAAATTATCTTTTGCTTTTCATTATGCAGTCATTTTCAATGCCTATTGGAATACGTGTTGGTGGGGCGAGATGAGTCATGAACCTCACCGCTCTGGCTCCACAGCCTGCCACGGTTTTCTGACAAATAAATTCAGTTTCCAAGTCCGACACGGTGTCATTTGGTCTAACCATTAACCTCTTAATAATTTTTGAAAAGTCACGTTGGAAAGAAAGAAAATCAAGAACAACATTCAAGAGAAAACACTCCTTCCAGTGTTCAAGACAGCCACATCAGTGAGAATCTACTGTGTGTGTGTGTGTGTGACAGAGACAAAGACAGCCTAGTGTGTTGTGCTTTGCCCTTGTTAAAGGCAGAGATGAGAAATGTCTAAACAGAGATGGTGACATTACTTCTTGGCAGGAGGCTCCAGGGAGACCACAGCGCCTTGACCAGTCACACATGCTCATCCAATCAGATCACGAGTCGCTATGCTAGCGCTGTTCAGCCAGCACAGGCCTCCAAAAGCAGCTCCTTCATCACTCAAGTGGAGGTCATGCTGCAGAAACCGGCACAGTTTCCTGCCTCCCAGTTCCTTTTCTTGTCCTTAACCACAATGAGAGAGAAACGTTGCACTGTTTGATTATGGACACGAGTGTGTAAAGGAGATAAAAAGGTGTGTGTATTTGCAAGACAGAAATTGAGCACTGGCAAACAAATCGGCTTGAAACAGAACATCACAAAGGTCTTAGAGGAAGGTGGTTTGTTTTCTCGATTTTTGGGTGTGTAAGTAGTGAGCATGCTTTCAAGCAAATGCAACAAAGTGTTTAATAGGTACATGTGTGACAAAGAGCTGGAGGAGAGGTGAAAAGGATAAAGAGAGCAGAGAGGAAAGAAAAGCTGGTTAAAGCTGGGTCATAGTTGCATTATGTAACTTACAGGTCAGGCTATTTTCATATAGCAACACTTTGCTGTCAGTGATTCTGGTGGTATTGGTGATATTACAGTCTGTTTAAACTCATTTAAATTGGGGGGGGGGCTTGGTGCAACAGGAGAAAAAACCTGCAAATATTTAGGAATGCATTTCCTCATGGAGCCATGCAGACTAAAACATGTCTTGTTTTATTGTAGACTATTTAAAATGCTGCAAATGGCAAACTGAAAATGAATGGAAGCAAAATAAAATGAAAACCAACAGCTACTGTTTTTAAAAGACCAAAATGATAAAAGCCAATTCAAAACTGGCCTTTCACAGCTGGTTATCATTGTGGGAGACGGTAGAATGGTTAATTATTAATTTGTCAGTGTTGTGATAGACTAAAAAAAAAAAATTGATATGGAAACGGCTGAATGAGTGTCTGACAAAATGTGAAGCGTTACGTCTGGCTTCTGGGTTCAGAACAGATTATGCTTTGGGAGAGTGCTTCAGCAGGAAGTACAGCAGGTTTAAGTAAGAAAATGCATACTTTATACTTTTTATGTTAGTTTTCATTGACACTGTATATAACTTCTGCTGATACAAAGACGTATATGTATAAAAGCAAGACTTGCAGAACCACTGCATGGGTTTTTAATATAAATGCCATCCTGCTCACAGCACAAACTGATTTTTATGAGTTTGACTCAGAGGCCGTCTGAGTCGGTGTTTATTTACATGTAGATCCGGCTCAGCTTTTCATTTACTGTTTTTAATTTACTGGGTGCAGGTTTGTCTCAAATCTTCTGCCCTCAAACAGCATGTCATGCTTGGTGTTCACCTTATGAAGCTAAATATCTTCCTGTTGCTACTTTTGTTCAGGGAGGCTTTCTCTCTCTTCTGCATTTTTCCGACCATAGGAAGTCAAAAAGCACAAACACAACTGGAAAGAAAAAATAGTAAATGAAGTCCAGTGGAAGAATCCAGGGGAAGCAGAGGGTGAGCAGCTGCAGCCGTGCAAACTGTGCCAGAGGCAGGTTTCATTCATGGATCCACACATATCAGATTGTACAAAGATGCAGATCTGACACTTTTTAAGATGCAAGGGTACAGATTTCATAAAAAAATGAATTCTAATGAAGAGAAAGATTTTCTATGGGTTTAATAAATGCTCTTAAAGGATCATTCATATGATCTGTTGCTAGGAAATTAGTAAAATTATCACTATTGAATCATTGAGCAATCTGACTGCTTAAGATAACCACATGTGCATCTTGTTACTTCTCCAGAATGAGCATGTTGTTTTTTTTAACTGCCATGTTTAACAGCTAGGATTTGAATTTCAAACAGCTAATTTTTTGATTAGCCTTTACCTACGTTTGGAAATAAAACTCTGCTCATCTTTCACTGCGACTCATCTCCACCCAGCATGGAGACCAATAGTTAATCAGAGGACATGTTCAGCCTCTGTTTGCACCATGATCTAAACAAACTGTAGGACTAAAATGACATTACTCTTTTGTCTTGCAGTGTTACAGTGGGATCTTCCTTTCAACTGGAGAGAATAAGTGAGAAAACACAACAAGCCCAGAGAGCTGATGAGGCAGGCAAAACGAGAGCTCTGCTGCAGCAACGTCCAAAAGACCCACATCTTTCTGTATGGCCTCCAGAAATAATACATGAGAGAAAGTCTTTGACAAAAAAGAAGACTTTTAAGACATGAAGTCAGTTCAAAGCCGTCTGTGTGGGATGCAACTATTTTTAGACAAAAACCAGTCAAAAGAAGAGAGCGAGAAGGAATGGACCAACATTGAGATGGCTGGTTTTCACATAATTACTTCGCTGTTGTCAGCATTACGTTCTTGTTTCAGTTTTAAATCACAGCCAGGATTTGACTCTGAACTTCAAGATCTCTAAAAATATTGAGACGAGGTTCCCGTAATAAGAGTTTGTGAGGCGAAAGCCTCTCAAAACCGGCTTGTAATGGAGGCTGTGGAAGATTAAAAACAATTACAAACTGTATCTGTGAGTTGTGGATCCTGTAATCTCCTCCACAATTTGTCAGTTAATTGGTGGCAGAGTCTTTTTATTCTGTGCACCATCATTATGGAACAGATGAGGTCTGTTGTTTCATTATTAAGTCAAAAGTAAATACCCATTTGTCTAATTTGGGTTACAAAAATTGAACTGTCGGGATTTATCAAGTTTTTTAACTGCTTTTAACTTTTTAAAATTTTTGTTTCGTTTTTAAAATCGAAGAAAAACGTATACCTTGTTTGAAGAGCTTCACTACATTTCTATCTCTTAGTGTCTCACCAGAGGGAGTACTTCGCAGTGAACTACTTTGCTTCATAGATTTGAAGCAGACAGTGTTTTTATTAGCAGCCATCGTAAATCGCTATTTCACTCTCACCACCTTCTTTTTTCAATCAAAATCAAACATTTTGCCAAAGTTTCACGAAGTTTCACGTGGCTAAGTGGACACAGGAATCATCTCGACCTTGTAGTTGTTCAGTAATGCTACATTTATTAGCATTACTGAATTTTTTTTATTATTATTAGGACCTTCATTAGCACAGGTATCATTTACATCAATTAGATCACAACAAACAGCAACAGTGTTGCTTGGATCATCAACTCAGTGAGTGAGTCCATTAACCAAATAGGATCTGGTTGCCAGGATACAGATCTTTTTCCCTTTTTTTTTTTTTTTTTTTTACAAAGCATGACTTTAATGTTAATTGCTTAAATGAATTCGGTATCAAGTTAAAGAGACCATTTCATTTTTAACTATTACTCTATAACACAAAGCAATGCATTGCAGCTGTACTAATCAAAGAGCACAAACTCAACAGAAGCTGCATTAGGAGTTAAGATCAAGTATATGGCAGCTTCTAGTACAAAATTATATATAAAAAAACACTAATATGTTTTCATGAAACCTAAACATTAAAATTTCAAAAGAGGAAAATGCCCTCAAATTTGAGCATAAAGTTAGAAGTGGAAAAACAAGTAGTACTTGAGACTTATTGGCAGTGTGATTAAAATATCATTAATAGTTACTGATACATGAAAACTTGGTTTAATCAGGATTTTAGAACAATCTGCATCAAATATATTTTTTGGAATCTGGATGAGATTAAGGATTTTGTTTTGGAGGCAAAAGTGAGAAGATACCTAAAAAATAAGTTCTATTTCATGACTAATTATTTAGTCACATAGATCTTTAATTTTCTCTCCTGTGAAATAAAATATTCCACAAAAGATAAAATATCTGCACCAGTAATTGTGTTCAAAGAAGTTTTTTTTTTCTTACATTTACAGTGGAAAATTTCACTACTGCAATAAAAACAACTGATTTCGTTTTCAGGCATCTTCACCAGGGAAACCTTGGTTGGCATGGAGCTTACTCATTTTTAACAATAAGCCTGAATGACTGGAAGCCTCACTGCATATTTCAGGGTTAAGTATGAGTATTAAAGCTAGCCACTTAAATGAGTACTGTCAAGTACAAATGTGCGACACAACGAGCAAGAGGAAGGAGGTTAAAGAGTGAATTACAGCCTGACTCGTCTGAGCGCTGGGCAATAAAAGCCTGACCTCTGAACCATTTACAGCACGTTCGTCGCAAACACCCTCCAGTTCACTGGCATCGAGTCTCTGGCTGCCAAACTCATTCTTCCTTTCCTTGGTCTTTATAAAAATAGTGTTCACTTGCTATCTCTGCAACATCAGGAACTCAGTTAGCACTGAGTTCACACAGACAAGCATTATAACGAGTCATCATAAAATTGGGCTCTAAGAAAACTGATTAATATATGTATATTATTATGTATATTATTCCTGTATGTGTTTTCGTACATCCTTGTCTTCTTCATGTGTTATTCCCTGTTCCATTCCAATTCAATTCACACAATGTATTAATTTGTTTTGATTACTTCTTTGCATGTGTGTATCACACAGGCTGTTGGCATCTGGTGTGAATTTCAGGCCAACAAACACATTTGATGTTTTTAAGAATTATTTTCCTGGTTGTATGTTGCCCCAACTGTCATGTTTGGTGGTGGTAGCATCATGCTGTGGGCCTGCTCCACCGTCAGTTGTTCTGTGATTCACACAGAGTGTATGGGGCATTAAAATGACATGAACAACCTCAGAATCCTTCAACTTCTGATCAAATTAACAGACAGAAACAAATGAGTTTTCCAACAGAATAAAAATTTCAATCACGCCACAAAAAACAACATGGTTTTGGATAAATTAGGTTACCGTTAAGCTTCTGTAATGAACCTAGACTTTTTCAAATAATGTATGAACTATGACAAAAAGAATCAGTCATTTTGGAAAAACTGCAACAAATTTGATTTACTCAAGTTTTAATCTTGAGTAAATCAAAGAAAACTATTGAAAAAAATGTTTATTTTTAAATTATAACTGATATATTAAGTTATGATATCCAACTATCCAGGATGAAAATGTTATATATTACCAGTGCATTAGATAGCACCAGTTTTATTTTCTTATTTTTGGATCAAGCCAACGTTTCGGCATTTGTGCCTTTTTATTTTGCTCCTTTTGAAAAGGAAAACAATAACCTCCCTGATAACCTTTAGAAAACAGAATTCATTAGAAGGCAAGCTTGTGGTTTTCATGTGAAATAAATAACTGCAGCCTCTTGAGGCTTTCTGATGGCAATCTTCATAACATATCAATAGCACTTATTATGCTCAGAGGAGAGTCAGAGGTGAAGCTAAATTTCTTCTTTATGAAGAGTAGAGGTGATTGGCTTATAGAAAACCTGATGCAAGTTGCAGATTTGAGTTTGGCTATGAAGCTGTTGACACTGAGAGGCTGTCATGTTGAATACCGTCGTGTCTTTTATGTACAGCATCTATAAACACAAGAGATTTATACGGCAGCTGCAGCAATTGTTGGGGAAATTACAATCAGTGCAGGGAGCAGGGAGCAGAAATGTGTGTTATATGTCCTATAATACGGTTGAAAAGGCTAATGCATCCTGCAGGGGATCTCTGATCATGCATGCACCAATCTACGTTTTACATCTGTAATGCCGTCAGAGATGGAGAAAGATTGCTTCAGACCGGCCAATCAAGCTGGCAATTAGTTGCATTAGACATTTCCGTAGGAAGGCAGTTAAAAGGCATGCAGATTAAAATGAGCTGCTGCTAATCTCAATTCTGTGAGCATTTTGAGAGGAGGGAATTATTATGCTCCCAGAAACAGAAAGCCTCTAAAGAAAAGGTTCTGTAAAATCACATTTCAGATTCCCTGAAGACATTTTGAAGAATCCGTAAAGCATGGGACCTGTGATTCTCACATGCTGCAGAAGCACAGAACGGTTCTTTCAGTTACACAGGAACCTGATGGTCGCGGTCAAAAGCTCCTTTGTTGGAAACGGTGGAAATCTTTCACTATAAATGGATACATTCTGAGTAATTCAGTTAGCACTGTTTTGTATGAGCAGTTCCAGTTTCTCTCGCACAACAGAACTATCTCCACTTTGCTGTAATATGGAGAAATAAGCAGCAAGTGTTTGAAGACAAAGCGAATTAAATAACTTAATCACAATTTACTAGATTTTATTTTCTTTGAAAACACACACATGAAATCCCACACATGAACTAAACTAAAAAATCTGCAAATACTTGAGATGAACCATGTTAACTTTATGGTTTTAGACCAACCTAATCAGTTATTTAACCTTTCATATTTCTGCTGTAAAACTCCTTTGCAGCATCAAAAAATATGTAATTGTGATTGCAGAACTGAATGGCAATATTGATCGTTACATTTCGTTTTTTGGTTCATAAAGTCCTCAGAACTCTGTCTTTAGCATCTGAGCAACCAAAAATCGGCATTGAGTGAAGGCTTTGGAGGCAGTGGAAGTCCATCCAACAGGCCAAATTTTGAAATATAATATTTTATCAAATATTGATTCAAGCTATATTAAAAAAATTGACTAACCATCCCTGAAATTTCAATGCTCTATGCTTTTTCCAATGACATTGTGTCTTCCAATGTAGATACGCATCAGTTTGACATGAATATAAAGCATCAGTTGGTAATATGATGGTAAAACAACCTAATTCGTAAATTGTGATATTTCAATCATTCCAGTCATTTTGTGGGACTTAGCATTTCAGCATGCTGCTGCCTACCCTTTAGACATGGGTTCACTAGGTTCTGTGAACCATTGGATACCTGTGAAAGAAGCTGGCTGGGTAGCAGCTGGCAACAAGAGGCGGACAGTAAATGACTCCTCAGCACTGGGAATAAAACAAGCAGCTGCTGGGGCGGTGGGTGGTTTGGCCTGTCTCTGAAAGAAGCTAAGCTGTGATTATCACAATGCCAATACAGTGATTTTAACCAGAACAACTAGCTGACTCTTAGCGCAAATTAACTCCTGTCGCCTATAGCATGGAACCGTAACAGAACCGTAGCATTTAAATTTCAATGTTTCTGCGTTGAATGTATTTAGATGACATGAAAATTAGCCAGTAGCTTTAAAGCTTATATCCAGGTCGACAGTTCATTTGAAAGTTTGTCTACATTCGGTATGTGGTAAAAAAAATTACATTTACAAACATTTCACCCGTTGGCAACTGTAAAAGGAGAATTACCTTAGGTAATACATGTTTAACCTTTCAGGATTTCCTTGGGGATATGCCACACTTCAACTTTGGAATTACAAAGACAGGACCACTTAGCTGCAGAATATTTGACTAAAAACTGAAATTAAACTGATTTTTATTAGTTCTGTTGCTTTACAGAGTTTCCAGAGACAAATCAGAAACCCTCCAGAGACTGAAAAGTCTAACACGTTAAATTGCCCTTCGGAACCTGTTGAGTGATTTGCCAATTTCTACAGGTTTGACAAGACTGCTTTATACCAGGTTATAAGCTCCCCTTGTAGATTATAGACCACAGTAGCTTCATGGAGTCAAAACATACAAGGCCCTTCTTGGAGAGATCAACTTGTTACACAAGAGAGAAACTCATATCTCTGCTCCTGCAGGGAATCAAGTGCAGCAGAATCTAATTTAACTGCACCTGCAACCTGAAACATGCTACATTTCTTAATGAAAATCTCTTATTCATGTCGTATAACACAGCTGCTGAAATGGAGGCTTATTTTAGCCAACGCAGGACATTTGATGAAAAGATGCATT
The DNA here is from genome assembly GCF_051168715.1 of Poecilia mexicana. Lineage (NCBI taxonomy): Eukaryota > Metazoa > Chordata > Actinopteri > Cyprinodontiformes > Poeciliidae > Poecilia > Poecilia mexicana. The sequence goes on from NW_028263392.1 coordinate 14,063,468, forward strand.
AAAATGCATCATGCTGTGATGCACACTGTTGGCGCAGGCAGACATATGGCCCAGCAGGGGAGCTGAGTCATGTCAGTGGGCTGGATGTGGGCTCTTTGTAGGTCAGAGGTAAGTTGTTGCCATGTCTGCCAGAGAAATGACGAACATCCAGCAAGTCAATGAAAGAACAAGGGGAGACACTAGAAAGGCATTGAAGATTTTAGCTCTCACTTTCATACATACTGGAGTTCAAGAGAACATTTCCTCACAGGTCATGTGTTAACACTGCTGTAGTTTTATATATAAAACCCTCTACAACTGAGTCTAAGTGAATGCATATGTTGCCTTGGAGATAGCCCAGGGCAGAATTTGGTATGTGCTTCCACTCGGCAACTTGATCCATTTTAACGAAAGCAGCCTGAGAAATCAAAGTCATAGGGATCACTTCTTCTGGGCAACATTTATTTATGTACCGTCTTCACCAGGTTTAAACACGAGTCTGCTTTCTGTTTTGTTTTTTTATTAATCATCACTCCACTGATCACCCATCTATCTTTAGTAAAACAGATACATCTATTTTGTTGTTAAACTTTACACTCTCTTCTCCCCTAACACAGGCATCCCTGCAGACGCCTAAATCCACTGAGATGGAACAAAGACAATAAGTGCAGAGACAGGCTGGAAGGAATAATATGTTTATAAGAGAAAAGCAGTTTTAAAGAACGGAACAGGCAGAAAGACATTGTAAAATTATATTTTAAACTATATGAACTGCTTAATTTGGTCCTATGGAATGACTGATTTTACCTTTTATGTGGCCCTTAATCCTTGCTTGGTGTTACAAATACAACTTGTGACACTGATTCTTATAAAAGTGTATAGAGACAAGCTGACTTCTCAGGCTGAAGTAACTCTGGTGTGATATTTCAATCTAAATCAGAATCCTTTGCTTCAATAACAGAATAGCTTTCAGAAATTCATTTGCCATTATTGTTTGGTAAAGAACGGTATGAGGAGATGAACAACTCAGATTTTATTCGTAGTGCTGATGCTGATGGCGTACAACACCTCCATTCACATTTGGCGGCGCACTGAATGTTTTAACTCACAGCTGTGCAGGATATCGCCGTATCCCCGACTGAGGGAGCAGAGAAGTGACTCGTCTTTGCAGGTTTATGACAAAAATGTTTTGCAGACGAGGCCATTGTTTTGCATTCGGCCTCAACAGCAGCATGATGGGATGCATATAGCAGCTGCACTGGAAATAAATGGAGAACTGGCAGCCTGGAGTAGGAGTGAAAAACCTCTGCAAAACACTGAAAACTATCTGTGACGAAAATGGAAGGTCATGGTGTGATTTTATTAAGTTTTGTGTGAAGACGGACTAAAGGAATGTTCATTTAAATGTTTGTTTTATATCAGTGGATATGATTTCACACCAAAGTCCCAATAAAGCACAAGATCCTATGACTGTAGGAGGGGCTGTTCAAGTGTAGGCTTGCTTTAATCAAATAAAATGATAATTTAGCAGATCTAACTGCTGCTACTGACGTTGTTAGATCTGTCAAACAGCTTTTTCACATGTTTTTCTAGCAAGGGATGAACAGGTCTGAACCATGGTGTTTTCTTAATGTTAGATAAGAGATGACGCAAAAACACAGACAACATGCATCCCTGGAAGAGCCCTGCTAATCACAGAGAGGTCATTAGTGGCAATGAGCAACATGATTTTAACGATACTGCTTGCAGATGGGGTTTTTTTGTTTTTCAGACCTGCCACAGTGCGTATTAAAGCGTGCTGCAAGTGCGAGCTTATCATGAGATTGGCTCTCTTAGGAGAGCTTCAACAAGCTTCTTAGTTGGTGCCAAGAGCTGGTGACATCATGCTCTATTTCTGGCTTTCAAATGGAGCATCAAGAAGCTAAAAGGTATCCATTAATGGGGACCAGCTGCATTGTAAGGAAAAAATAAATAAAACAACCAGTCAATACCAGAGTCCTGGCTGAGGACTCGGCGGAAGCTTTAAAATAACCCAAATCGAATCAGAACCTTTTTATTCGACATGCCATTGTTGGAAATTAATGTTTAAATCCCAGATAATCCTCAACCAGAGAGAACTACTGGTTTACATTTTGAGATGCTGAAGCATGCATCTTGTTAATACGCTGCATTTATCACAGCTGGAATCAAACTAACCAGGCTTTGGCTTTTGCGGGTAAAATTACATTTCCAGGTCAGCATAGTAAGGAGCATTAAGTATTGGTCTTAACCTCATTTCTTTCTGCTCACTTTAGAGGATCTCGGGGGACCAGTCCTCTAATTCATTCAGGCAAAGCCAGCAAAGAGTGTGTGTGAGGACAGGATAACGTATGTGTGTGAGGCCGAAGGTTTGAGAATTTCTTGCCTCAGGCTCTGAGTCATAACCAAGTTTTTTTCTCCGCAGTGATGCAAACACAACACCCCGCTCTGTTCCCACCTACACAAATATAGGCTCAAACACGTGCACGTCTGCTCACAGGAGGAGATGACATCAAAGAGCGCCGAGTGCATCAAACTCAGCGATGTAATTTCCAATTAATCAGGCTTTTTGGGGAGAAACAAACCATAAAATTCTATTTTTTTCCATCTAAACAATGAAAACGAGAAATTTGAAACAATGAGAACGCAACAAATGTTATTCAGTTTTGTCAACACAGGCAGTGTGGAAACATCCATAACATTTGCTTTGTCTAACAGTGCATGTGATTAATATTTGCTAAATTCCAAAGTGATTTTGTATTAATATTTTTTTTAAATGAGTTTTACTTTTATTTTCATAATTTTTCTGAATTTTTTTATATATATTTAAGAAATGGCTTGCTGTTATTGGTGTGTTTATCGTCTGAAAATGTAATAAAAATAGAAAAAAAAGAGATCAAGCCTGCTATAGATCAGTAAAGATGTTCCTTTTGACAAATCTCTGGCCAACTGATTGGTGCGGCAGGGCTCATATGGATGAAGGCTGTAAACAGAAACCTTTTGGAAAAACAATAATCGGTTATCAGGAGTTATTACTTTTTCAGAGAGCCATGTTTGCTTTGTTAGCTTTAAATAAATAACATCACCGTTTTAAACTGTTCTATTTTTAACCCCACTTTGATGATCAAACTGAAATATTTAATTCTAAAACTGAGTTTTCAATATTTATCTTCATTATTTTATCTGCAATTTAGGCCATTTAATATTCTAAACGTGATGATTCATTATTGTCAAGGACATGGCATTACTTGGAACAAAATTTACCAAGCTGTGCTTTGAGATTTATGATAAAATGAATGAGTTTTTAACAGCTTACTGTTGATATAACAGTAATCATATTTCATCATTTCGATTTTATAGTTTGTCCCAAATTTAGCCAGACTTTGTATGGCTTCATGTATCTAAATCTAGACATAACTAAGCTAACGCGCGCACACAACAGACTTCATACTAGAAGAAAACATATTTATTGACATATAGTATTTTATTTACAAAGTAATTAAAAAAGGCAAACTCATTAAAAAACACCAGTTTTTTTTAATTAGCTGCTATCTCTCTCCATCTCCATTCACATTGGATGCCGCAAATACTCAAGAGTTCTCTGTAACAGTTGTTTTATTTTTTATTAATTGTTAATATTATGCGAGACACCAACTTGAGCAGCTTAGGAGAGATAAACGAAATACAAGACACCCGACATCCTCGTAAGAGGAATTTACAAGGCAGCCTGTGCTTAGCATGTCAGCTGGAGAATATTAATAAAAGCTGACGAGGGTTTGGCTGCTTATGAAGCTGAAAAAAAAATATGCAAACTCCTAAAATTAGATAACAATCAGCCAGTAAGAGGGACGACACAGTCTCTCCGGGGACAGCGAGAAGGACGCTGTTGTTAGATGGGGGTTTGATGAGACACAGTGACAATTATGGCAAAGCAGTCGAGAGGTTAGGGTCAGATGAGAGAGCAGTGTGTCAGTAAGCTAGAAAAAGTGGGAGTAAGGGGTGAAATTAGAGGCTGTCTGCAAGATGGCAGGTCGTACCGAGGAGGCCGTCGCAAAAATCACATCGCTTTGCATTTCTAAATCGTATTAAGTTGCTAACTGAGGTTGCATGAGTGACTAGACATCACGTGTTTTATTTCTTTGGTCACCTCTGATTTTGTCAGTTTTCTTCTACAGTTCAGTACTTTAGTTTTAGTTTACTCGTTAATTTGATTTAATCTTCCTTTTTTTTGTTTTCCATGCAGTCCAAGTCCTTCCCTACGTATCAGCAGCCCTCTCTGGTTCACAGTCGTATCATTTCAGTTGTCTCTGTTTGAAGCTTAGTTCTGTGTCTGCAGAGCCACAGTGTGTTTTTGGTTTTTCAACACAACAAATGGTGGTTAAACGAAAAACTACCTCTGTCAATTCAAGGGTTTCATGACTTATCGTCATTATAGTCATCATTGTTAATGGTCATAAAGCACCGTTTGGAATAATTATTAGGTAATTGAAAGCGTTATGAAGTTGAATTTGACATGCTAATGTAATGCTTAGCAGAAATATGACATTGCTTAAAATGTTGAAGATCACAAGGTGATGGATGCAGTTTATCTTACATCTCTGCAGCTTCCACAAGATGTAAGAGGGAAAATTCAGACTAACTGAAGCCAAATGCACTCATCACTTATATTCATAAAATTGCAAGTTTGACTGCATACACTGCAATAGTTGCCAAAGACTCATTATGCATGGCCCCACATTAGGCATCAAGGATTTGAAGTCACGAGAACTTTACACCGCATTATTTCTATGATGCCACAGTGACCAGTTTTCTCCAGCTGTGCTGTTCACTGCTTTTACTGTCAGGTTCTGGGTTTCTCTTTAAGAAAGGTCTCTCTCCTTCGGCTTCCCGTTGGGGAGTGGCCTGGAGTGGAGCTGCACGCCTGAAGCCAGTTGGATCATCAGTCGAGAGGATTTAAGGAGCCATCGGACCTCTCCTCTCCGCCGGATGATTATCCTCCCACGGTAGTCTCTAGCTCGCTAAAGCCTTTTGAAAACGCTAAGTCTTTTTGTGATTCTCTCGAGAGTATTTCTGCTTGTAGACCTTTTCCCTCTCTGCTCATTCACTTCCAGGATCTGGCCACCTCTCACTGACGAACCTACCTGCAGCTTTCTGAGCCCACCTGCCTGCCCGCTCCAGCCCACTGCTTGATCTCGTCCTTCCCCCCCCGTCAGAAGCCTTTCAAGAGAACGTAAGCTGGAACTCGGTTCCCTATCGCACTTTGCCCTCCTCTGGCCAGACCTTTAACCTGTTCTCTCCGCTTCCAGGCGTGACTCGGACCTAGGTCCTCGGATCACCTGCAGAACCTGAGATTGTTTCTTTCTTTAATAAAAAAAGAAATAGTACTCACCAATTGTTTCCGGGTCTGATTCTGCATGTGGGTCAGAGGTTTACCCTCCATTATGACAGAATCATCCGGCCAGCAGTCTGACCCAGCAGGATCTCGCCCAGACCCATTAACAGTCTTGGCTAGACATGACGACCTCCTAAATTCTCTCACTAACCAGCAGAATCAGTCTAACCAGCGGATGGATCGCCTGGCACAGCTCTGCCAGGATATTGATCGAAAACTTTCTGCCTTGGGTTCACCTACTCACCCAGCCGGCGCAGCGGCCGGCGCAGTGGGCGGAGCAACAGCCAGCGCGGCAGCCGGTGCGGCGCCCGGCGCAGCGGCACTAGATCCACCTCCATCCCGTTTTAGAGACGCTGTCTCTCCCACGCCAGAACCTTTTGCGGGTGAGATCGGCAGATGTGGGGGTTTCCTCCTCCAATGTTCACTAGTCTTTTCTCGTTCTCCCCAGTCGTTTCCTGATGACCCCTCCCGCATTTCCTACATTGTTGGATTACTTCAAGGAAGAGCATTAAGGTGGGCTGAGGCCAAATACTCACAACAGACACTGTTACAGAGTTCATTCACTAACTTTATTTCCGAACTCAAACAGACATTTGGTTATGCTGAGTCAGGGTCTGAAATCACCAAGAAGTTATGGAGTCTCAAACAAGGAAGCCAATCTGTAGCTGAGTTTGCGATTGATTTTCGCACATTGGCGGCCTCTTCTGGCTGGAATGATGAGGCTCTTAAGGGGGCGTTCCTCCAGGCCTTAAATGAACAACTAAAGGATGAGTTGGCCTATCGTGACGAACCTGAGACATTGGAGATTCTGATCTCCCAGGCGATTAAGATTGACAACAGGGTGCGAGAACGATCTCGGGCTAAGAGGCGGTCCCTCCCTGTTACTGCACCAATTTTCCCTCCTATTCCCCCCTTCGCCGACAGTGGCTCGGAACCTGCCACAGAGGAGCCCATGCAAATTGGTCGAGCAAGGCTGTCACCTGAGGAACGGCAGCGCCGTATGCAGACAGGAGCTTGCCTTTATTGTGGTCAGTTAGGGCATTTTGTGGCTGCTTGCCCTCTGCAGTCAAAAGGCAGAGCCCGCCGGTAGGCTCGGGAATACTGGTGGGTGGAATTAAGAAATTTGATTCCCGGGTAACACTCTCTTGTGCTCTAATGAATGACAAGACCCATTTCCAGACCTTTGCCCTGGTTGATTCAGGGTGTGAACAAAACCTCCTTGATGAGAACCTAGTAAAACAACTTCAGATACCAGTTATTCCCCTTCCTGCTCCCATCCAGGTGTCTGCTCTTGATGGAAATCCATTACCCAGGATCACGCACAAGACCAAACCCATTAACCTTCTGGTTTCAGGTAACCATTGGGAGTCTCTAACCTTTTTTGTGTTTCCTTCCCCCCAGGCACCAGTTGTTCTTGGTTTTCCATGGCTGTCCTTTCATAACCCTCATATCAACTGGCGAGATAATAGGGTGGAGTCTTGGAGCACCAAATGTCTGGCCTCCTGTCTCCAATCAGCTTGGGGCGCTCTCCAGGCCCCAGTCTCTGAGGAGCAGGTTAGCTCTTCAGCGCTCTCAAACGTACCTTCTGAGTATCATGATCTGCACAGAGTCTTTAGTAAGTCTCGAGCCCTATCCTTACCACCACACAGGCCCTACGACTGCGCTATCGACCTCTTACCTGGTGCTCCACTCCCGTCCAGTCGCCTTTTCAACCTATCTGGACCTGAAAGGGAGAGCATGGAGAAATATGTTAATGAATCTCTTGCTGCAGGTCTTATTCGCAAGTCATCTTCACCTGTAGGTGCTGGGTTTTTTTTTGTGGGGAAGAAGGATGGAAGTCTCCGTCCGTGCATTGACTATCGGGGACTCAATCAGATTACAGTCAAAAACAAGTATCCATTGCCACTCCTTTCTGCAGCTTTTGAACCCATCCAGGGGGCCACCATTTTCACTAAGCTGGATTTGAGGAATGCTTACCACCTCATCAGGATAAGAGAAGGCGATGAGTGGAAAACAGCATTCAAGACCCCTTTAGGGCACTTTGAATATTTGGTGATGCCGTTTGGTCTCATGAATGCACCAGCAGTTTTCCAGGCACTCGTTAATGATGTCCTTAGAGACTTTCTGAACCATTTTGTATTTGTGTACCTTGATGACATACTCATATTTTCTAGATCTCTTGAGGAACACAGAAGACATGTTCGACTGGTCCTTCAGCGTCTGATGGAGAATCAGCTGTACGTCAAAGCAGAGAAGTGCGAGTTTCACGCCTCTTCCCTCACCTTTCTTGGGTTCGTCCTCGAGAGCGGGCAGGTGAAGTCAGATCCAGCAAAGATCCAGGCCGTCCTAGACTGGCCCACCCCGTCTACCCGTAAACAGTTGCAACGGTTTTTGGGTTTTGCCAATTTTTACCGCCGTTTCATAAGAAATTACAGCCAGACTGCTCTCCCACTCACCAGTCTAACTTCCATTAAGAAGCCTTTTGTCTGGTCCTCTGAGGCTGACAAGGCCTTTAAGGAGCTCAAGAGGAAGTTTTCCACTGCCCCCATCCTCATTCAGCCTGATCCATCCAGACAATTCATTCTGGAGGTCGACGCCTCAGATACCGGAGTGGGGGCTGTCCTCTCTCAAGTGTCTCCCTCAGATAATAAGCTCCATCCATCTGCCTTCTTTTCCCGTCGGTTATCTCAAGCTGAGAGAAATTATGACGTGGGGAATAAGGAACTCTTGGCTATCAAATTAGCTCTAGAGGAGTGGAGACATTGGTTGGAAGGGGCCAAACATCCCTTTATTGTCTGGACAGACCACAAGAACCTGGCCTACCTGCGTGAGGCCAAACGTCTCAACCCAAGACAGTCACGGTGGTCGCTTTTTTTCTCTCGTTTCAACTTTGTTATTTCATATAGACCTGGTTCTAAGAATGCTAAGCCTGATGCCTTGTCTAGACAGTTCTCCGCTGACCATGAAGAAACTACTGCCCACATTATTCCTGAGTCTTGTGTGATTGGGGCCCTCACATGGGACATTCAGAGAGAGATTCTAGAAGCCCAAAAACTAGAGCCGGACCCAGGGTCAGGGCCTCCTAACAAGATCTATGTTCCCTCTGCAGTCAGGTCTAAACTTCTCCATTGGGCTCACACTGCCAAATTCTCATGTCATCCAGGAGTTAACCGCATGCTCGCATTAATCCGTCGTTCATTTTGGTGGCCAAGTCTTTATGCTAACGTTAAGAGTTATGTACTCTCTTGTCCGATTTGTGCCAGAAGCAAGACCCGCAATCAGCCCCCCAGTGGGTTGCTTCAACCTCTCCACATCCCAGGTCGCCCCTGGTCTCACATTGCTCTCGACTTTGTCACTGGTCTGCCATGGTCTAAGGGTTTCACCACCATCCTCACCATTGTTGACCGTTTCTCTAAGGCTTGTCACCTTGTCCCATTACGTAGACTCCCCTCCTCACGGGAGACGGCTCAGCTCCTTATTAAACATGTTTTTCGTCTTCATGGAACCCCCCTTGAAATCCTATCTGATCGAGGTCCCCAGTTTGTCTCTAAAGTTTGGAAAGAGTTTGGGAGGGCGTTAGGGGCCAAGGTGGCGCTCAGTTCCGGTTTTCACCCACAAACTAATGGCCAGACTGAGCGTTTGAATCAGGAACTTGAGGCCTCTCTCCGCTGTGTCTGCGCCTCTGATCCCACCTCTTGGAGTTCACAGCTTCACTGGGTTGAATATGCCCATAACTGTCACGTGTCATCAGCTACTGGGTTGTCACCATTTGAATCTTCCCTTGGTTACCAGCCACCTTTATTTCCTTCTCAGGAACAAGAACTCTCTGTCACTTCTGTTCAGCACCATCTCCGTCGATGCAGGCGTACCTGGAATCAAACCATCGCTGCCCTAAACCGCTCCGCAGCCCTTAATCGACGCCTGGCCGACAGAAAGAGGATTCCTGCACCCTCGTACCAACCTGGTCAAAAGGTATGGCTCTCCACCAGGGACATAACACTGAAGTCGTTTAATAAGAAGCTTTCTCCCAGATTCATTGGACCTTACGAGATTTCCTCGATTCTCAGTCCCACCTCAGTTCGTCTCAAGTTACCTGACTGTTTACGAATCCACCCAGTTTTCCATGTTTCTTTGATTAAGCCCGTTGTCTCAAGTCCCTTGTGCCCTCCTTCCGAACCCCCTCCACCCGCCCGAGACATTGATGGGGGCCCCGCGTATTCGGTTCGCCGTATCGTGGGTGTTCGACGTCGTGGCAGGGGATTTCAGTACTTGGTGGATTGGAAGGGTTATGGACCTGAGGAACGATCCTGGGTTCCTCGCTCCTTCATCTTGGATTCACGGTTGCTCCGCGATTTTGAGGCTTCTCGTCCATCCTGCTCCTCTTGGCCGCCAGGTGGCGGCCGTTGAGGGGGGGGTAGTGTCAGGTTCTGGGTTTCTCTTTAAGAAAGGTCTCTCTCCTTCGGCTTCCCGTTGGGGAGTGGCCTGGAGTGGAGCTGCACGCCTGAAGCCAGTTGGATCATCAGTCGAGAGGATTTAAGGAGCCATCGGACCTCTCCTCTCCGCCGGATGATTATCCTCCCACGGTAGTCTCTAGCTCGCTAAAGCCTTTTGAAAACGCTAAGTCTTTTTGTGATTCTCTCGAGAGTATTTCTGCTTGTAGACCTTTTCCCTCTCTGCTCATTCACTTCCAGGATCTGGCCACCTCTCACTGACGAACCTACCTGCAGCTTTCTGAGCCCACCTGCCTGCCCGCTCCAGCCCACTGCTTGATCTCGTCCTTCCCCCCCCGTCAGAAGCCTTTCAAGAGAACGTAAGCTGGAACTCGGTTCCCTATCGCACTTTGCCCTCCTCTGGCCAGACCTTTAACCTGTTCTCTCCGCTTCCAGGCGTGACTCGGACCTAGGTCCTCGGATCACCTGCAGAACCTGAGATTGTTTCTTTCTTTAATAAAAAAAGAAATAGTACTCACCAATTGTTTCCGGGTCTGATTCTGCATGTGGGTCAGAGGTTTACCCTCCATTATGACATTTACAGTCAAAAGATCCTGCGCTTTATTGTGGTTTTCACTTTTTTCCCTCACTTACAAACAAAGCAGCTGCTTAGAAAGAGCAGAAGAAAAAAAAGGGAGGATATTCTGCACTATATTCCAGTTATCTTAAAGCTAATACAAAATGTTGCTGGTGTCTGGTCTATGTTTTATCTTTGTGTATATTTCAAAATAACTAAACAAAAGCCAAATATACATTATTATAAGTGTAATGTGGTCCATAATTTTTGCAACGATATAAATAAATACAGATTTGCTACTACAAAAGAAAGTCATTACATCCTGTCACATGTTTCAGGTTTAATCCAATTTTAGGGTATTTTTTCTGAAGCTATTGTTTCCATACCTAATGCTCAAACATTACATAAACATTTCTCAAAAGCAGATTCAGTCTTCCAGAAATCTGACCACTGTTAGGTGAAAAATAGTCAACCTTATCTCGTCTTGGTACTAAAATCTTTATGGTCATTTTTATTATAGTATAACTGGAGAGAAATGCACAAAGTGCACTGCTTATGTGTGAATAAAAGTTGTCTGCTGTTGGCTTTAGTCTCAAACAGCCCCCTGTGTTTTGTTTCAACCTACAAAATGGATTTCTTCCCCCTTATGTGTTGTTTTATATCCAACTGATTTCTACAAGTTAGGCTGTGTGTTGAATATCTGAGACAGGGCTGAAATAAATAAACACCCAGATGCTGCTGCCTTGTTAGGCTGATCTATGTTCCTGCTACTTAGCCACTTCGCAGCACTATTACAGTCTGGTGCGCTGATCACAGCGAGATAATTACATCTGCTACACGGTCGTGAACAGTCTCCTCCCAGATAGCAGTCGCCCAAAACCATCTGCTGGACGTCGGTACCAGCAGCGACTCACCCACAGGACTAGGCCCGTCTCATCTGACCCTAACCTTTGGAGAATATTGATCAAGTATCTGTAATGGAGCCATTACAGTCACTCTGTATGGCTCTGCAATGCGTTTATGTGCCAAGAACCTGTCCGGGTCCCTGCTGAAGATTGGAGTTAAAGGGAAAGACGAGAAACGAGGCAGAACTAGGCAGAAAAAAAATATACGGGTTCTACTTTTTAAATCAATATTTACAAGCAAGAGAAATGGTTCAAATGTGTTAATCACAGTGTTAACACAGTGAATTGAGAGGCATTAATAAAACTTTAACTTTTTACATTTTGTCATCTTGATATCTGGGTTTTAGTTTTTCTTAAGAAATATCTCAAAGTGGCTTGAATTTGGATTAATATGACCTCAAATCAAATCCAATGTAAATATCTGCCTCCTAAAATCATTTATGTTCCATCTGTGCATACATTATTAAAAATATAAGGGTATAAATTCAGCTGTTCTGCAATGACGTCATAGGTTTGTCAGATTATACTCAACAAACATCATGAAGTTGAAGCGACACAGAAAACAGGACAGAAATACAGTTGAAGTTTAGGTTGTAAAACAAAAAGCAAAACGTTAAACATACTGCACTGATCCGTCATCTGAAGAACCACCTGAACTGACAGGACAGGAAAGTCACGTGAAATCCACATGAAACTCATTAACAGCTGCGGTTGTAACTTGAGAAATGCAGAAACAGTTCAGAGCGCTGATCCTTAACAAAGCCGCTGTGTACAGAACCAAAGATGTTATGTTTTTCTGCATGACATCGTCAGTCTCAGAGGTACACTCATGTATTCTGAAGATTGTCAGCACTTGACTTTAGAGGAGTCGGCCATCGTAGCTTTTCCTTTTCCAAGGCTTGTCCTCTCGTCCTGAGGAGAATCAGCCACACATCTAGCCTACAGGCGCCGTGAACTGGGGCACAAACAATAACAGTAATCATGGAAAATCATGTGCTGCTCCGGCGGAGAAGACCAGCTGACTGGCTGCTGATGCCCTCGGGGTTTGCAGAACAAGCATCGGCGAGAGAAACGACAAGCAGAGAAACGAAGGGAAGACGGTGGATGGATCCAGCTCACCATCCATCTTCTGGACAAGCTTAGTCATCTTTATTTCTACACACAGCTCTCGTCAGACGCTCTTCCTCCTTCCTCTCACTGAACCGACATGCACTCTGTTCACTGATCACCACCAGAGAGGTCCACAGATTATCACAATCCGTTATAATAAATGCTAATTTTGGGATGTAAGCATAAAAAGGCCTATATTTAATCCTTTCGAGGGATTTCACTGCATCTTTTTTTTCTAAAAAACTATAAACTACAATGAATTAAACTATAATTTTGATGCCAAATTTAATCAGCAACCATGGCAGATATGTGCAGAAAACAGACAGGACTGGTGCGTTTTACAGCAGGTGCACAAGCTATGAATGAGAAAACCACAGATCGATCTCTGTTCTATACAGCAATTTGGTCCAGTCTTAGCTTTCACTACAGCTGTGATGTTGGCCGGTGTCTCATTACTGCATGACTGGCCAGATAACAGCACTCAGATCAACATTTGGAGGCTGTAAGGTCATGCTGAAGGTGCAGAGAATCTCCATAAACAAGAGTTTTAAATACTCTAAAATGCCGGCATCTTAGAAGATGTCTGAATCGAAAACTTTACGGAACAGTTCCTTGGAAAAAAATTTTTTAAATCATAATCCTTGAACATTTCCACATTTTGTCACCTCACAAACATAATTCTCAGTGTATTTATTGATATTTTTTGTCGATTTATTCTTTCCCTTCCACGTCAGCGACGGCTGCAATGTGACAATAATAGAAGTTTATGTATTAAACCCAACTGCAGCCATCATTGAAGTTTGTGCTTCCATCACCTTCTTAGATATAAATATCAGTCTCTGCTTGTCCGAACACCTGCTGACCATTTATGTGGACGCACACAAAGAGAAACTCTGCACATGTCGCATTTTCAGGTCAACAAGAGCCAGAATTCCTCCTCTAAAACATCTGTCCAATAGGTGATAAGACGTGTATTTCTGAGGACTGCAGCTTGGTGGCAGTGAGGAGGATTAGCTGCAGCAGAGGTCTTCATGAAACTGTGTTTGGCGATAGGAAACAGCCAGCATGGGAAGCTGGCTGTGGCCCGCGGGGCCTTTCTACAGTAATGCACAGATGAGTGCTCCGGAGAATGTTGTTGGTCCGCCAGCTCGCTCGTCTGTGACACGACAGGGGTCACAGTGGGATGAAGGAGGGTTACATCGTACCCCAGGCAACGGTTTGTCTACGCGCTCTGTGTGTCTTTTCCTTCCGCTTCCTCAGAACCGAGTCCATCGAGTACAAGTGAGAGCGAAATAATTAAAAGGAACAAGAAGCGGCATCACAATCATTTAAACAACCTTTAGCTGTCACGCAAATAGTTTTCAGTGCTCATTTTAAATTATTTTAATGCTATATTTAGCCTTTGATGATATATTAGAATTTCCTCTGATGCTATGGTGATCTGCTGGGTTTCACACGCAGGTTAGTATACGACTAGATAGCTGTTTAGCTACTGGATGTAATAAAGGCAAATAAGGTGTCAGATTTTATGGAATATTGTTGGAAAAAGAAAATCCAGAGAGAAAGAAATTGTGGATTTGTGTCATTAGGTCATGCTTCCTTATCCGAGTAGGACACAGAATGGCAGCCATACATTTTTTTATGCATACATAAGGCAATGCGACTAGATATCAATAGAAAGCGGCATTCGACTGGCCTTATAACCGATTCCTTCTATCACAAGATTCATAACACACCAATAAACTTGTTTTATTTTAAAAACAAGCACTGTAATTCTGAGCAGAAATATGAATCAACAGCCAAGAAGAGTAATTGTGAAAACGGGAGGTTCAAATTTGTTTCAGCTGGTGCTGCAATGCAACATCTCACATAGTTTTGCAATGCGTCTGTGTTGCTGTCAGACGCATCTGCAACCGCGGCTTTCTCAACTTACCCAAAGTGTGCATTTAATTAAAGCGTTGATTATGCGTGGAGATTGATTTTTAAGTAGACATTCACAACAGCTCTTCTGCAATAATTGCAGTGACTTGTAAAGCTAATGGTGGCTTCTGCCATTCCTCAGCCTGGCAAAAACAAAAATGGAAAATATAAAAGCCTGAAGATGAGGAGGGGAATGGATGGGTTCTGCTGGATTGTTATGCATGAAATTGAGGATGGGAGGGGAGTGTCCCTGGAAGCGTCTAGTGGGGATGGCAAATGTCACTCCCATCAGACGAAAGTGTCACAGTGAGCTGGAGAGCCGTGACCTCTGATGGAAAATGAAAAAAAAGGGGGAAAAGAAAGACATAGGGCACAACAGCACATAACAGAAAAGCCAAAGACGGCAGAAACAGAGAAATGAAGGAGAGGTGGGGAGACCGACAGGAAAAAAGGACGTTTATGGTGCATCTAATCATGCTAGAGCTCTAGGCTTTAGAAACAAGGGAGTGATATCAGTAAAAGCACATTTGCAGGCTGTCTACTGCCTAAATGAGGCCGGTTCTGTCCCGAAAAAAATCTGCTTCTTCTCATCCATCACCTCCACTGCTACCAAATAAAAGAGAAGGACCTAAAAGCAATCTACTGGGCTCTAATTCAACAACAAGTCTACGGAAAATATGCAATAAACATTAATTTTAGCGATTTCCACACATAGCAGCAAACATTAGTTTAATTCACACAACACCCATGCAGTAGTGTTGGCTGCTTCCATCACATTTAAATAATAATAATAATAATAATAATAAAGCAGAAAACTCTGTTGAAACATGTCCCTGGCAAAAAGCCTCTGTATGATTACCAAGGCTTAAAAAATGGCATCACAAACCATTTAACTAAGATGGAGATTATACAGGCCAATAAGTAAACAGCAGATTAATTAACAGAATGGTTTGTGCCAGGACATTTCTAGCAGGATGTCACTGACAGCTAATTTAAGCCAGACACCAGGAGAGGCGCTTGAGCAGTATGTCAGCTCTGTCATTACACTATGACGAACAATACATCACAACACTGCTTTACTGCCAGGGCAGATCAGAGAAATTGTCTGATAATGGAAATGTTATTTCACTTTGACAGGACGGAGCACCTTGGCCGGGGTGTTAAGTTGTGGTAAATTCTCCGATGCTGCAGATCTAAATAAGCTATTTCAAAATAAAAACACTGTGTGTCTCTCAGAAAGATATACTTTTCATGCTAAACAGATTAGCTGTTTGAGGTCATGGATCTTTAAAACCATGTGGATTAAATGTGATGCATCACATGTGAACAGAGTCTATTCTCTGTCTACAAAAAAAACTCCCGAGTGTCCAGGAGTCAGAGTGAAAAGACTTACTGGATCTCTTTAAAAGTGATAATCTCCACTTCCCAAAGGAAATATTATGCAAGATCTTTCTCTTTCCTCACATTGTGCAAAAATGAACTAAGTGCACCAACATTTTCGTTTTATCACTGTGCTCTACGCAGATTTGATTCACAGCCTCTGAGCTACCAACAAAGACAGTGATAGCTGTGTGACTGTCTAGTTATATAAGGGTTAGCAAACTTCACAACTTCAGGGATTGACTACAGTACTAACCTAAACACAGTGGGATCTCCCAAGATAGAAACATCAAGTGTTGATGTTATTTAAGGCATAAAACGGAGAACCCGTATTTAAAAAATGACAGAATTCCCTTTATATGCAGTGATATAATCTTAATATTATTGCAACATTTAAACAGCAAATAACCCAGGCCCTGCTTAGAGTGACTCTGGCTTCTCAGAGAATATAAAATAATATACTGCTGCAGTCATAGCAGCATTCAAACATAATATTCAACAAAACATGCTCATATATTTTGGAAAGTCAACTATTTTATTTCGATTAGCTTGAATTCAGTTAGCATGTAGAAGTCACAGGGAATGCTCCAGTCCAATGACGCAAAAACTCATCACTAAAAATGTTCTTAAACAAAATTTAATTTAAAAAAACCCTATATAAGATTAAGAAATTGGTAGTAACAACAAATAAATGACTCATTCATGCATGCACACCATTCAGTAACAAACTTCAAATCTCCAATCTTCTGCTCCGTCGCCGTGTCCTACCTGTGGCAGGGCGGAGCTGAGCTGGCGCTGCAGGGAGTCTCGGTCGTAGATCACGTCCTGCAGATGCTGCTGAGCCAGTCCCAGGCTCTCCTGGGTCTCCCTCAGCGTATCCAGGAGTCGGTCCCTTTCGTCCAGCATGTTGACCATCAGCTGCTCGAAGTGGGAGTCCGGATCCGAGGCGCTGCTCTGCGAGCCGCGCTGGCTCAGCGCCGTGTCCTCGCTGATGGTGGGCATCACTTCGCACATCATCTTGGCTCTGGTCAGGAGAATGAAGAGTTGAGTTTAACCAATGATTAAAGCGCCTTCCAATCGGACATGTAACTTTTTTTTTTTTTTTACCATTAATTATGCCAAAAATTATTCTTTTTCTTTTTATGCAAAGGATAAAAGCTCTACTACTGTTTGAGACAACCCAAACAAAGAGCTCACATGACAGAGTATGCACATACAGTTCTGAGTAAAGCAAACATATGTGTGTGAGTTTAGTGAGAATATCCACATGCTGTTGTTTAAACTGCTGTGCGTAATTGCTCGGGCCCAACACAGTTGGAGCTTGGCTCAGCATTACATCGGTACATCTCAAAGCTCACAGAGACGTCTTGGGATGCTGGGCATTCTGCCCTAGATTTCACGCTTGTGCTGTTTATTGGGGCGGCTCAGATCATGTTACATAACACACTATATCCACGCTATAGCGGATACGGGAGTCCATATTCCGAGCTCCCTGCAGGGCCTTCCGATGCGCAGGGAGCCGTTCTCACCGGCGGGTTGGTGAGTGAGACAAAACTGTGTTTGCATCAGTGAACGTCATAATCATAAGATGAAGCAATGAGCCACAAAATGACACACATTATGAATAATTCAACAGTTTAAGAAAAAAAAAAAACATGGAGGGAGAACAAGTGGATGTTCTGTTTAATAAAGTGGAGCTAGCTTAGCTGGCTTACAACTGAAAAAGATTGGCTCGTTTAAAACAGAGTGAATGTATGTTCCAAATACACACTTTACTTACTTATATGAAGGAAGTCCTCATATAGATGTTTTTATGTTTTGAACTTGCTAATACAGTAAAATGAGAAAGGACTTAAGGAGGAAAATATTATAGTTTTACATCCACTTTGCCCAGCTGAGTGGTGTTACACTAACGAGCCACTCACCAGCAGCTTAAAGGCACAGTGTCAAATTTACTGTTAGCAGAGGTAGAAAAAAATGTGACTTTAACAGAGGTAGTTATTTATCAACACACATAAAATATTCTGAAGTGGAATATTTATCTGAGTTCACAGATTGGAAACTGCACAACACTGGAAAACATGACAAAGCAAAAAAACATGCTGGATATCAAAATGATTATATTTTTCTCGCCCTTTATTCTTGAAATTGAGTTATGAAGACTTGGATGGGACACCTTTACTCAAAAATAGTAAATAGTAAGCCTGTACATATCCTAAAACACGTTTCCACCAGAGCAATAATGCTTTCATTTCTTCTTAAAACGTATAGTTCTCCTCTCCTGACATCTCAAATGTCTCATTTCGTCTTTGGAAGCCAGACGTTCAGCACGCAGGCGACCATGTCCTCAATGTCCAAACGAGCTGGACGAATTCAGCTCTACTTATTCCCCGTGCTTTGACCTAAGCCAGGTGTATTTAGTGAAATTTCAACATCCAATTGAAGCGCCCTCGTTCCCCCGTGGACGTGCTACAGTGTACGGCTCTGTGCCTCGGCGTGTTCTGGCATTAAGACGGGCTCTCCCATGTCTTCTCGGGGCGCCGGGCCAGGCTCCTGACGGCTCCCCATTCAGACACCATCCGCTACTGTTCAGACCAGAGAGACTGTGTCTGCATGCTGTAGCTGGACCGGCTGCTCATGTAAGCCTTTCGCTTGGGGAGGAGACTTGTTGGCAGGGAGGCTAGGACATTGGTTCTTGAATTTTAAGTAGAACAAAGTGATTTATTCGCGTACATGACTCAGTGCTTGAAACTGTGTAAAACATGGAAGTGTTTGATTTTATTACTTCTTTGAAATCCTGCATGGTTTAGTACATTTCAAACGGAAGCATTTAAGGCGCCAGCATGTGTAATAACACCTGGCATATAATAATACTGGAATATTTGTGTACGTAAATCAAAGTGTTGTGCAGATGCTTGTATGCAACTCGGCTCATAAGGTTCCTTTTTTCACCCCTTTTGTTCAGATCTCAGTCTCTCCTAACCTTTCAGTGCAGTGAATCCTCATTTGTTAGTTTATTTAGCTAAATCAAAGATTCAGGAACAACCTCCACAAAAAAATGCCATTTTGTAAGAACATTTGATTCATTTACTGAATGGTTCTGCTAAGATATTGTATATTAAGAACATGCAGGTGAATTCAATAAACCAGAATATAAAAAAAAAAACAATTATTTCACCAATTCAACTCAATAGAGAAGCTCATATTACATTAACTATACACAGAAATAAATACTTATTTTCTAAGAAACTAAGTTTGTAATAAAATTTCCTAAGCCCAATAAAAAGTCTCTTCTCCATTGATCGTTTTGTACTGTGTTTTTCCTTCCACTTAACTTTACAGTGAAATACTTTAAGACAGCCCTGGGTGAACAGTCACCTAATTAAGGGAATACCTTTTCTAGACCTTGCAGAGTTAGATTCTGGATAAATATTAAATCAGCCGACTTCCCTGATTTTTGTTTATTTACCAGCCATAATTAACGTACCTAAAGGGGTTTTACGTTTTGAATTGAATTATTGAAATACGTTAACATTTCAATGATATTCTAATTTAGCCACACCTACAGATACATGACAAGCAAGAAACTTGTGTGATTTTGTCATGTTCAATGGATCAGAAGAGCTGAAGGTGGAAAAAGAACTGCAAATGCATAAACATGCAAATCATTGGGATTTTCACTCCATGCCATATGCCAATCAGTGAATTATTCAAAGGCGTAGGAGAGTTCCCCTCCCCAACCAGAGCGGCAGATCCAGAGAAACTTTCTTGCCTTGCAGCCTTATAAAACTCAGAAATCTGACACCAGATAAAAGTTAACTACTAAGCACACTTTGATTCAGCTGATGTGGAACTAGTAGTTAACATTTTAAAATCGTACATTAAGCCAATGTTCCGTTTTCTATTTTTGGACTTTTTCCACTTGGTCATGTTACAGCTACAAATTTCAATGCCATCCATGTGAGGTGGTGCCACGGTTTTCTACCGTATAAATGTGGAGAGCACAGCATGCGTATGTAATCAACCCACTTCTTTCTGATACCCCTAAATAAAATCCCGTGCAAGCACTGAAAATGTGATTCTGATCCAAATCTAATGTAACTTTAAACTGTTTTTCTTATTCACTATAATGGTATTTAGCGTGTAATATTTGATTGGAAATTGGCCACAACGTCTCTGATATGTGTATCTTCATTTTACACCAGGGCTGCATAAAATATTCTGAATATGTTGTCATTGAAATATCAGTATGCACAATATTATTAGCACAACAGCTGTTTGGAAACTTAATATATTTTGGCTATTACATTCCAAGTGTCATAAATACATTTTGCATGTTAAGATATTAATCGTGTTGGATGGATTCTCTCTTTCCCACACCTGGCACAGATCACAGCTCCCTGCATGCTAAAGGTCACAGACAGCTGGAAGTACACGAGAACTTCAATCTACGTCTTTGCATTATTTCACAATTATATCTAGTCATATGTTTTTCCAATATGCTGCAGCCCTACTTCTGGCTTTTATAAGTTGTGCTTTGCTGCAGAAAAACAAAACAGGCTCATGTGCTTCTAAGACGTTTTCATTTAGAAACTTAAAGCTGCCTGGTTAAAACATGGATTCAGGAGAGTAGGCCGAGAAACTAAGAAGATTAACGGAAGCATGCTGAGAATGACAGCTAAATTGTTCCCTTTCCTTGCTCAGATATTACATTACGAACAAAAGCAGCACACAATGCATGGTTTTGCAAATTCATGTCCTAAAATTCTTGTACAGCAAATGGTTTTATAGATACACTTTTGACTCTGAGGCTCTTTCTTGCGGATGTGATTGTAAAAGTGGATTTCACTTGTGAAAAGTGCTGCTTGACAACCTGAAATGTTGCCGTTTCAAACAGCTCAGAGTAGGACGGCAGTTACAAGGCAGTAACGTCTTCCAGAGATGTTCTGAAAAACCGAGCCGAGATACTTTCAAAATAAAACTAAAGCAGCCGGTGAAAAACTGAAAAACAGATGTAAATTTGGAAAATAATAGCAGGAGCAAATCAGTGTGATGTGCTTAATTTCCCAAAATGACTTCAGTTCATCTCATTTATGTGGCAATTGTATGAGCAGATAAGAAGTGGTGCAAAAAAAAACCCAGCTCTATATTCTTGAGCTTTCTATAGCCAACTGAGGCAAATTCAGCACAATTCACCACCTGGAAAACATCAAAAGATGCGCTAGCATGCGAGGGTGTGCAGAACAGAACGTAGGATTCTGTGGCTTTGGAGATAAGCTGCACTGCTGCAAGCTTGTTGAGCTGACTTTGGAAAGACTAATATAAATCAAGTGTGCTTAAGGGGTTCTTATTACCAAGAGCGGCATAATTAATTAGATTGGTTAAGTAAGGGGATGGTCATTTAAAATTTTAGGAGAATTACAGAAAATATACCCAAATGCCAGTTATAGGACAAATTGTTATAAATTTGAAGGCTAGCTTTAGAAACATTTGCAAAAATCTTATGATTCAATTATTAATGCTAATATCCTCGCAACAGGATGAGAAATTGTTGGATATTAATGCGCTCAACTTGCATCAGCACAAGCTGATTACAAGCCCTGCGTTAAGGGGAGAGACTACGGGGAAATTCCACTTTTAAATAATGCCCAATTTTCTTGGCAAACAGTCAAGCACAAAGTGCATCCATTGATTTCATTTGTGAGCTCAAAGAGTAATGAGAAAATTGCTGCTCGTCTTTCCTTCCTAGCCTGGCATCCATGTCAGGCTGACAGGTGGGAGAAGACTCGTGCAGATTTTTTGTGAATGAAACTGGCCAGATTGGATGGTACAACTCATGGTGCTGCGAAATCTCATTCATATGGCATCCTGCGCCTCTGACAACAAGGCCGACATGCCTGCCAAGAAAAAAAACAAAACACACTATTCAGGTGTATTTTGTTTTAGAACTCCCGTTGGAGCACACTTTAGTGATTCAGCAAAGAAAAAGCTCATGTCTGCAACGCAATACTGTCAAATGAACGATTACAGGCTGACATTTGTGCTTATTTAAGGGGCAGCCGCCACATGCCGGAGGCGTTCTGATAATACGCCATGTTCTCCCATGAAACATAAACGCATCTTTGTATTTTTGTGATTCTGGTTTTCCAAAGAGACAAAATAGTGAACCAAAATGTGGACAGAGTGAAAAATTTGCATGTTTTTTCACTCTCCAAACACCATTTCTTGGTGTCTTTTGTGCTCACATCTTCTTATGAACACCAATGGTTACATTGAATTACATTTTATTGTAATTAGATAGTGTCAGAGTGTAACAGGTTGAATACAAATGCATGCCACGCTTTTTGTGAAAAATGCTTCCACTTTTAAAAAAAAGAAAATTTAAATTTCTTTGCCTTCTATTACAATATTATTTGGTCTTAAATGATAACATGTGCAAAGATTCACATTATAAATTTGATTTTTTTTTATATATATAATGCTGTCTTATAGTTTTGCAATAGGAACGATTGATACACTAGTGGGAATTAGGAATCACTTCCGCAGAATCATTAAACCTGATCTAAGAATCAGATGGTTTCAACTTAATCTCCCTCTGCAAGAACATAACACAGAGAAATAATTCCTCTCTGATAGGTTTAACATGAGGTCAGTTTGAGGCCAGGAAGCCATTTTTTCCCCCAAAACTAAAAAAAGGAACCTCAAAGGACAATGAATGATTTATGAATTTTCTCGAGTAAAAACGCAACCTCAAGTAAGATTCTGTTAGTGTTTATTTTTTGTTTTTCTTTGTTTTTTGCACCTTGTATACATCTTTTTTTGGTTGTTGTGGTTCAAGAAGCATCAGAAAGAAAAAGATTAAAGATTTCTCAATCACTTGTGTACACATAAGGATAAATGTACTGGAAAGATAAGATATAAATAAGCAAAATAGGGCATCCATTTTTCAGAAAGCTCCTGGGAACATTTTTTTTAGATTCCCAACATAGAAACATGACATTCTGTTCCTGAATGGATTGATTGTTGCTCTTAGGTGGAGGACAACAGGACAGTTAGAGGTTTCTTTTGAATGTTCGCCATTTAAGAGGGGATCTAAAGAGATTTCCACATCATGTCTGGAGGGGTAATTTGAGCCTTAAAGTACCCCAGGGGGAACTGCTTGAACATGTCCCACTAGGAACAAACAAATATCCTCTACATGTTGAATTCTTCACTATTTTATGCTGCATTTCACTGGCAACAGATTAAAAATAAAGTTACTGTAGTTTAAAAAAAAAATGCATGTCTGATGATGAACTTTGCCTTCATGCTATATGTTTTATGTATGTTTCATAATGGAACCAGAAATGCTTTTGCAGAGAGAGTGGGTTTTTTTTATGAACTAGTAAGAAATGTAATGTAATGTAATCATAAAACCATACAGTCAAACTGCTATGTTTGACATTTATTTATATTTTGATGCTCGGCACGTTTCATTTAAAACTTACAGGGTCAGCAAAAAAAAAAAAAAGCACAGAAGATGTAGAAGCACCAGAAGGAAAAGCACACCACAAAGGCAAAAAATACAGAAAGAGTATACAAATATACATATATTTGTATTTACTAAGGAAATATGAACTTTCATCTGGCCTGAAGCTGCACATACATGTCATCATGATTTAACTTGACCCACTACTATCTTTAAAACATAAAAGCAACAAAATAAATAGCTGTTGACTGAATTGAAAATCTAAGAATCAACAACAACTTATCAGTTCTCAAAAGCCAAAAGGAATTTTTTTTTTAATCTTTACTACATTCAGCAGACTTTTACTATGTATATTTACTTAAATCTGGGTTTCATGTTGTGGTCAGCAGTTTTCTGAGTGGAGCTGTGAGATGTGAATGACAGATGAGTTGAAAAGGATGGGCGTGAATTTACACCTGCTGCTGAAGGAGGCAGGAAAAGGAAAGGAGTAACATCATGTGTGACCCTTTTCTTTAATAGAACCCAGAGATCAAAATCTGATCATTTTCCATTGATCGGTTCTGACTGGTGCAGGTCAATCGTTGGAAAAAAAATGTTTCCCCTCTATTTATTAAATGCATCTAAACTGAAAATTCTATTTTCTTATGTATTTAAATTTAGATAAAGCTTACATGCACACTTTGATGAATTAATGTGATTATTGTCTTTTTTCTCGTATGTTATGTTGAACAAATCTAAAAAGACAAAAAACAAATCAAAAGGAAAACGGTCATCAGCCTGGAAAAGCTGAATTGTTGCAGCTCTACCTCTGAGTGCACCTTCAAATCTACCTGCAGGTGAGCATCTGTGGGGATGATGAGGGCTGCATGTTCACTGATTGTGTGCTCATCTGTAAGTAAGTCTACATGCACATGAAAGGATGCATGTGTAGCCTTTAATGCTGGCCACAATCTCAACCCTTAAGCAAGGTCATGCAAAGCGTGAATCGATGGAGACTGAATAAAGTGAACGTAAACGGCCAGTGAGGTCAAGCTTGAACTTATTCCAACAAAACTGAACCAATCAAAAGCTTTTCCAACCAGTCTGAGCAGAAGTCACTAAAACGTATAGAAAGGTCATAAAAGCCACAGGTATCCACTTCTCTACTTCAAGACAATAAACATTTTCTGCGCATCTGACAAATTAGGCAGTTTAGATTGCAACAGGAGTGGCTGTTAAATGAGGCATCCTGACTTCACATAAAGCCTCTATGAGCCATTTACACAGAACATCCACGCTGCTACAAATCCCATTGTAATCCCCAACTTGTGTGCTTGCAAAAAATAATAATAGCAAAGAGCAGATTTGCCATTAACCTTCTAACGAGATGCCAACACCTGCAGGTGTGCGTTCTTCCATTTCTGCATTCGTTTAGTCAAACGTGGCCACCAAGAAACAGGTGGCTGAATGCAGAGGCTCCACTCCGCCGCGCTCTCTCTGGCTTTGAATCACCATAATAGCCGGTAATAATGTGGTTTAAAGGAGGGGCAGCTGTTCCTCACATGACACCTCCTCATCATGCTGTCATTAGCCGCGCAAACACACACACACACACACACACACACACACACACACACACACACACACACACACACAGGCCTGACTGCGGCGCTGATCACATCTTTACACCGCTGCAACAGCTCCTCCTCGCTCTCTGAAATGATAATTGGGGAGAATCCTTGGCCATTGTCTCAAGCGCATTACATCATGCCAGCCTCTCAGTCTGCATCCCGCCCACCTTTAACTCTCTCCGCTGTCTCTCTACTGTGTGACAGCCGCCGGCTCTATTTTTATTTTTTTTTCCCTGCAGTGTCTTGCAATGCCTTTAACCGCAGATATGAAAATGATTGCTTCTAGAGCATCCCACACCTCCAGCGGAGCCAGGCTCCAGAGTTCGCGAAGCAAGAAGGGCACCAGAAAATCACCTTGAGCTTGCAAGAACAGGGGCAATGTAGGTCAGCACAACACCGGCTGCAACAGTGTGCATACTCACATTTTATCCCTTTACTATCAGCGGAGGCTCAGGCGGCGGATCAGTCACAACTGCAGTCCCTACGAGCTACAGCGTGAAGCGGACAATCCTAGGAGGCTTCCTCAGAGGGAGCAGGCAGCGGCGGCAGCAGCGGCGGCAGCGGCGCCGCGGATCCGGTGGAAGAAGAGGAGGTGCGGCTGGTCCCCGCCGCTGCTGGCATTGTCCATACAGAGAAACACCAAAGGAGAAGCAATAATCATCTAAAATTAGCCGCGTCGCGCGATGACATCCAATTTCCGGGGTCAAACGCGCGCGCGCACACACGTACACACGCCGGTGAGGAAATTATGGCACGTTGCGAATTCTGCTGCGATAAGCGGAGCTGGAAAAGACCATTATGGAGCTGACGGAGGGGGAGAGAGCGGATCTTAAAGTTGCAGCTGAGCTATTCTTCCTTCACTCCAAACAGACCAAAAGTAATAATAATAATAAGTTCCTATATAACATTGTTTCAAACAAAACATTTAAGATTTTTTTACTTTTTAAAAGGTAACTTTTTTACAGGACACCCATGAATACAAATTTAGAAGCTGGCTTACTTCCCACCCCCCAAAAAACACCTGAGGTTTTATTTACCTTCTTCTGCTGCGTGATGGTCTCCGGCACGTTTCCAAATACTTCATATGAATTCAGTCACATTCATCGAGTGATTTTCATTTATTTATTTTTGCTCATTTACATCATATCTACAACTCTTATTAATTAGCTGATATTTGTAGTATTTTTTTCTATATACTCCTAAAATCGGACTCAATTCTTTTTCTTAGATATAAACATAATATTTAGATGCTTCTGAAAGTGTATTTACAAAAAAAGAATATCTTTTCTTATGTAATTATTTTTTTAAAAAGAACATGTTTTGATTTATTTTCTACCTGAAAACATAAAAAATGTGGTGTGCATTTGTAACGGTATTCTGTAGAACCATTACGGCTGTGAGTCTTTGAGCTGAATTATGATTTAATCTAAACCAGACTCCTGTAGTTCTGATGAAATGTTTAGCAGTGTTGTCTTGATATTCACCCTTTATTTATGCTTTACAGTCAGAATGGTGTGTTTTCAACAGCCTGTGACAATACTGGCCACATTTGACTGCAGTGCCATCAAATAAAATATTTGTTCTTGTTCATTTAATCTGTTATGCTATTCAGCTGCAGCTTTCTTTTCCTGTAAATGCTTCCTTCTGTTCTTTGCATTAAAATCTAAGAGGTGTTGTGATCATTTGATTCAAATAACCTCCTCTGGAATACAACAGCAGCAGATCTCACACATTCAAAACAGGCAAACACCACTAAAAGAAACAATATCCATCTCTTAATTTCCAACCATCTGTTTATTGTGTGTATACTGCCAGAGCGAATTATTGCAAAGTCTAAAGATAAAAACCTAGACAGCAAATCTGAGTCACTCCCTGGTTCTGGCCTGCGGGCAATAAAACGCTGAAATGTCACCGACTGATGAGTCTATACTCAGTCTTGGCATTAAGAGCCGATTTCTTCCCCCAAGGTTTGATGACTAAAAATATGACTCAGTTTGTATGCAAAGTACAAACAAACCTTTTAAGAATCGACTTCATGAAATACCGTGAACAACAAACATGATTGAGAGAATGCATTATATATATATATATATATATATATATATATATATATATATATACATATATATATACGGATTCTTGAGTCTGGCTACGGATACCGACTCAAGAATGGGGCCACAATCAGTCACCTCCTCTACATGGATGACATCAAGCTGTACGCCAAGAACGAGCGAGACATCGACTCACTGATCCACACCACCAGGATCTACAGCACTGACATTGGGATGTCATTCGGACTAGAGAAGTGTGGCCGGATGGTTACAAAGAGAGGGAAGGTCATCCACACAGAAGGGGTCTCACTCCCAGAGGGAACAATAGCAGACATAGAGCACAGCTACAAGTACCTGGGAATACCACAAGCAAATGGCAACCTCGATGAGGTCACAAGGAAAGGAGCCACAGCCAAATACCTCCAACGAATAAGGCAAGTCCTGAGAAGCCAGCTCAATGGCAAGAACAAGATCCGTGCAATAAACAGCTATGCCTTACCAGTAATCAGATACCCTGCCGGAATAATTAGCTGGCCAATGGAAGAGATAAAGGCCACGGACGTTAAGACTCGGAAGCTGCTAACCATGCATGGAGGGTTCCACCCCAAATCCAGCACCCTGAGA
Organism: Poecilia mexicana; assembly: GCF_051168715.1. NCBI lineage: Eukaryota > Metazoa > Chordata > Actinopteri > Cyprinodontiformes > Poeciliidae > Poecilia > Poecilia mexicana. Next base: position 14,090,932 of record NW_028263392.1, read on the forward strand.
CTGTACACAAGCCGTAAGGAAGGAGGCAGAGGACTAGTGAGTGTGAGAGCCACTGTCCAGGATGAAACATCCAAGATCCATAAATACATCAAGGACAAAGCCTCAATGGACGATGTGCTCAGTGAATGTCTCAGACAATGGGGAACAGAGGACGAGGTGCTGGAGGAACCATCATGGGAAGACAAGCCCCTACATGGGATGTACCACCGACAAATAACTGAAGTGGCTGATATCAGGAAATCCTACCAATGGCTGGAGAAAGCTGGACTCAAGGACAGCACAGAGGCCCTCATCCTGGCCGCCCAGGAACAGGCACTAAACACCAGAGCAATAGAGGCTCAGATCTACCACACCAGACAAGACCCAAGGTGTAGGTTGTGCAAGGAGGCCTCTGAGACAGTCCAGCACATAACAGCAGGGTGCAAGATGCTGGCAGGGAAAGCATACATGGAACGACATAACCAAGTGGCGGGCATAGTGTACAGAAACATCTGTGCCGAATATGGACTGGAAGCCCCGAGGTCAAAGTGGGGAACACCCCCAAAGGTGGTGGAGAATGACTGAGCTAAGATCATGTGGGACTTCCAGATCCAGACAGACAAGATGGTAATGGCGAACCAACCAGACATTGTGGTGGTGGATAAAGAACAGAGGAAAGCCGTTGTGGTGGATGTAGCAATACCAAGTGACCACAACATCAGGAAAAAGGAGCATGAGAAACTGGAGAAATACCAGGGCCTCAGAGAGGAACTGGAGAAGGCCTGGAAGGTGAAGACCACAGTGGTGCCTGTGGTCATAGGGGCCCTCGGGGCAGTCACCCCCAAACTGGAGCAGTGGCTCAAACAGATCCCAGGAACAACATCAGACATCTCAGTCCAGAAATGTGCAGTTCTAGGCACAGCCAAGATACTGCGCAGAACCCTCAAGCTCCCAGGCCTCTGGTAGAGGACCCGAGCTCAGAGGATGAAAGAGACCACCCACAGAGGGTGAGAGGGGAATTTTTTTTTTTATATATATATATATGTGATATTTTAATTTAGATTTTTATTCTCTAAAAATAGAAATGGTGAATCTGCATAACCGTGACCCCTGGGAGCACGCTGCCTTGTGACCGTTTCAGAGCTGAAAAAAAATAATAATCCACTTTTCAGCTCATCAATTATTAAAGATCTTCAAGTGGTTTTGAATGTCACAGAGATCCGTATTGTGTTGATCCGCATAGCAGAGATTTACGGAGAGCAGAGCATAAACGCTACATTCACTCATACAGTACGGTAACTGATAGCACAACACCAGTGTGTGTGATCTTTCTGTCTGGCTTCTCTTTAATACTCGGCTTCAGATTCTTCTGATGAACGATGTGCTTTGATATGTCTATTTCTGCTTGGCTGTCAGCTGAAATTTCCAATGAAGACGGAGCGAGCAAAAGGCCAAACAGCACACCCTCCCACACATCCAAATAAATAGAATTTCATTACGACTGCATCTTTGTCAAGATTCTTAGGCTAGAACTGATGTGGAGATATTTCTTCTTCTCAAATATTGACACAAAGCCCGGTTTTTCTCCTTATAATTTCCTGGTGTGAATGGTAAGGTGAGAATCTGATGTCGAGTTCAACGCAGATACAATAATGCCTCACAAGTACACTCGTGTCCCTAGGACATTTTCACTGTTTGTCGCATTGCAACCAAAGAACTTCAGTGTTATTGTTATTACATGTTTTATGTGCGACAGAACAGAAAGTAGCCCCATAAAAATATGAATTGCGACAAAAACTGAGTTCACCTTCCATCAGAACCTGCAGTGGAATGTTTTACATCAAAGACACAAATCCGTTTGAGAATCTGTGGCAAGAGATGGAAATGTTTGAGCAGCAATTTGAGCTTGAGGTATTTTTTTCAAATAAGTTGAGGTCAAAATTCAGACCTCAGATGTGCCTTAAAGGAACTGCAGCAAACGGTGGACATGCACACCACACATTACGCATGTACTGTCGATGCAAAACATGTTTGATAAATATACTGTTAAGATGTGATGTAAACGAGGAAACGCACCAGAAAAACGAGGAGGAAGCTCCCTCTTACTGTCTTGTTGAGAATCTCTACAAATCAATTCTTCGTCCCAGTGGTTGAATTCTCTCAGATTTATTTTATCACCGCCGCTTCAATCTTTAGCTTGAACAGTTTGTATCCTAACTTTATGACTTCTTCAAGTGTCAGCAGCAGCAGTCAGAGGCTCTAAATGATTGGAGACTGTCCAGACCTCGATGTCACTGTCCGTGGTGCTGAATCCTTTGTGCATGTTCTGCTCTGCCGTCTTTTGGAAAAAATCCGCTGTATTTTGAGATAAGACAAATTTCAATTGGTTCCTCTCAAATTTCTCTCCAAATGAAACTAAATTAATATAAACTTTATGTTCTGCCTCGTTTTTCTGTCTCTGGGTTGTGTTTTACCTGACAAATTAGTAAAACCACTACAGTACGATGCGTTAAAATGCTCCACGTTTCAAGGAAAGAAATACTGTATTTGTAAAAACATGCACTGTACTTGATCCTCTTTGCAGAGGAGCATCCTTCATTGTTTGTGACAGTTTAATGCAGAGCATTTTGTTCATTATCATTTCATTATTCATAGATGAACAGAGCTCATTCCTCATAGCCATTACAATGACCACAATGTGATACACTCGCCTGGTTATAATGCAGATTACCGCTCGTATTGCATCCCACCCACTATATTGACCCACCATGTGTCTGACTGCTACTACACTCCCATATCGCTGAGTCGTTCCATATTAATTTCCCCAGAGGAGTGTGTGTAAGCCTCTGCATATGAATGGGTGTAACGTGGCCAAGTGATGAATATGAAAAGGCTTTCATATCTGAACGCCTTGAAGCAAACGAGTCACATATATTGACTTTTCTTTCCACCAAGATGGCTGTGCAGGCCAAGGTGGAAACCTCAGTTTGGTGCGACGACTCATTTGACTGTTATCTCTGAAAACGATGCGAAAATGAGCTCGGGTCAAACAGCAGCGATCAAAGGAATAAAGTGGAACTCATGAAACCAGATCTTTAAATAGGAGACACGGTCCACACTCCACGCCCTTCATCATGCCAATATCAGTAAACTAAAAACAGTCTATCGAGGAGGCAGCGGGTAATAATTACCTATACAGGCCAATTGTGGAACTTTACATTCTTACAAGTCTAAATAATTTGTGAGCCTTTCCCAATTTTGGTCCAGACATCCATCCATTCATTTATAATCTGTAGTAAGACTTCCATGTTTATGGATACTCATCAGTTTGAGTATATTCAAGCTATTAACAAAACACAGCCAAAAACGTTTGGCTGACTTTTTTTATTTTTTAAAGCAAACGGGGGAAAAAGATGCTTTTTGATAATGGCAATGCAAACTGAAGACAACCAGGAAAGGCATAAATTTAAAAAGGCATGGGAAAAGGAGGACCTGAGGGAGAGAGAGAAGATGGAGGGTTTACACACAAACCAGGAGGAAGTAATTACTGCACAAACAACAGGTGTGACTAATTAACTTGATGTAGAGCAGCTGGGGGAGCTGAGAATGAAGCACAGGGACAGAAATGAGAAAATGAGAGGGAACAGCGTAATTAAACAGACTTTGTGAATGTGACTACATAAACAGAGGAGCTTCGTAAGGCCGTTTAAGAAGCTTAAACAACCAGTCGGATGTGGCAGCCGGGAAGCTGCTCCCATCACACCCAGGCAGACACGTGGAAGTGTTGTTTAACGGGCCGCTCCGCTTCTCCTGGTTGTTTCACTGACGATCAAAGCAAGTGTGCATCGCAAGCCTGACATTTCCAGCATCTGATAGCACGCGTTCTCCTTTGTTTTCGTGTCTTTGCCGACATCACTATTTGACAGCCCATCACCTCTGTCTATATGCCGCCCGGCGCTGCTCCTGCAGGGGTTTGAAACCCATCCTTAGTATTTGGCCCTCCCAGAAAATAGAAACCTGAACACACATCAGCAGCAGTCTGTTACAGTGCGAGGGCTGCCAGAGGCTCACTATCGCTCCGACTCTTTTAAACCTGCGACTGTGTGGAATCCAAAGTAAAGCAGGCTGCCAAGCTCACGCTGCTTGATACACTGATAAACGATGTGAGTTTTGGCAGCGTGGCGAGATGCAGCAGAAAGACAAAACTTAGAGGAATTACAGGTGGCTGGAGTTCCTCCTCCTCCTCCTCCGATCTGTACTGTGATGCTTATTCAAAGACTCTTTGTCCCTAGAATTAAAACCTGCTGTAATTCAAATTACAGCATATTATTCTAGATAATTTAGTTTGTTAATCTAATTTGGTTTGGATGTATTCCTTTTTTTTTCTCCAGACAGTTTTTCAGGATTGTCGTCAAGGAAAACGGGGTTAGGAATTCAAAAGACTCTTCAGGAATCTGGAGCGTAAAATTCCCAATTGAGCCAACATAATTCAGAATTTAGTTGCAACTTTTTATTTTATTTCACGGTTAATTATAATCCTCATCACAAGCGCGAATTAAAGTAAATGCTAAACTAGCACATCTTGTGTTGTTTTGCTGGAGCTCCGGGTTAGAATACCATTCAACATAAAACTCCACTTTTTTTAATGTAATGAGCTAATGGAGGTACTTCCTTGTTATTTTAACCACAATCATGCAGAATAAAGTATTTTAAGGCAACTATGTTTAGCTGAGTGTTAAATAATTTTACCATAGTCAAATTAAAGAATGAACTTTTTCTATAAGAAAAAAGAGGCTTAAAATTTCAGTAAATAAGGATGAATTCACTTAGAGACTTAAACTCTTTCCTAGGGTGTCAAATGTGGATCACACCATGTTCAGAAACGTTTTTTATTGCGATTAGAAAATGTTTCATTAATCCTGAGGTACTGAATAGAGGCAACACTGAGCACTAGATGCTTTCAGAAGTTCAACCATCTTATACTACTGATGTTCCTTCTATTTTTAAGGACCAAGTTACGTCAGAAGTGATGATCATCTGGAATCAAGCTTTTGTTTTCCTGCCAGATTAACAAGATGGAGGAAGAAGAATTGTGTTTCCCGGCATCAGAAGACGCAGCTCCTGCTTGAAGTGCAGAGACACTGAAGGAGCTTTGAGATAACAGCGGCCTCCTGGCACGGCGTAGCGTTTGCCAGGAGCAATTACAGTCTTTTATGCCACCGCATTTCTGTTCAAACTCTAATCTATTTTTAATGCTGCAGCGCTTGGAACACTGGAACATTTGTTCATGCAGCAAAGCGACTGTTCACGTCCTAAATGCATCATAGAAGGAGCGGAGCAACACGCTGGGAATAGATGCATCGAGAAAGATTTGAGCAAAGTTGAAAAAGAATCAAGAGAAACACCTACAGTGAGTCAGAGCAAAGAGAACAAATCTGTCGATGTTTTCACCCAAACCAGGCATCGCCAAACTGCAATAATTTTACGCATCGACTGTCTGATCTCTTAACATCTTAAAGTTATTTTGCTTTTATTTTAATTTTGAAGTAAACAGAACCACAAATATCTGTTAATGAAAAACCAGACTTCGGCTCACTTTGTCATTAAATGTGTTTAATACCGGAATGTCAATCAGAAACCAAACGACAAATATTTCCCTTTCCTGAGAACAATTTAGGAAAATGAATGCATGTCTTAAGAAAAACATATTAGAATGTCCCTTTTTAGAACAAAAAATCTTTTGTTTCATTAAAATGTACAAAAATATAACAAAGATTAACCTAAATACATTTTAAAATTTAAGTACTTTCAGTTGCTGATTTTGGCTCATATTTGCACAACTCTGAGCTAAACCATCACATTGTGGTTCGCTGTGCGTTTTGGACTGTTGTCCTGCTGGACGGCGAATCTCCACCTGGGTTTCAAACAACCTGCAGCCTCTTCTTGCCGGTTTGCCTTGCATTTCCCATTCCTTTGGTGATTAGAACAGCAGGTGGCTCCACATCTTTCTGTGCTCCGTTTGGGACAGGGCAGGTCGTTTCTTGAAGGTTACGAGAGCCAACTCAGAGGGGAAAGTTCTCCCGGCAGCTCGCTCATATCGACCGAGTCCCCTGCTCTGCTGTAGGACTCGGCGTCTCTTTTTGCCCTTGAAGAGAATAGCGCTGAAGCGAAATCAGTTGAAGTGGAGCACAAGTCTGTTTCTCTCTTTTATGTGTCAAGGAGAGAAGTCCTGTTGCATCCGGTCCTGATTGGCCGAATGAGGTCCCAGTTGCCAGGCAACCATCCAGCGGCCTTGCTGACAGACAGCTGCTAATGAAGCCTGGGTTATAGGTAGAGGGAGCGCGCTGCAGAAAAGGGCAACACAGCCTCTCTTTCTCATGCTTAACACATCCCTGGAACCTGCTGCTGTTCACATCCACGAGCCGCCACCCAAACACCCAATCCACAAATACAGTCGTCTCTCACTGGCGTTCCCCCTTCTCCCCCGAAACAACCCGCTGATTAATATGTATACAGTAAAACGAGGAGGGATTACAGAAGGCTTCAGAGTAGGGGCTTTGCTTATTTTGGAAATGGAAGTGTAAAGAAACAGATGGCAGCGATGCAACCACGGCAGCCGCGCTGCTAAGCGGTGATGGCTGCGCATGACTCACACTCGGGTCACACATACAGATCCTGCGCAGTGCGAGCGTCCCACCCGATCTGTCTGGACACACTGAAGGAAAGCCGTGTATCGCTACTCTTCCCCTCATTCTTCCACATTTAACAGTTGGGCTGTTTAAAAGAAAGGTAGAGTGTGGCAATTTTCTACTAAGTCGGGGCAGCTGGAGCATGTAGTCTTCCTGCTCTACATGTTGCTTTCACACATTTTGGAGCTCCCTCATGAAATGGACCATTTATTCGCTCTTAATGTAGCTTCACAATGCCTCTCCGCTGAGCAGTTGAGCAGCTAATGTGCTGCCAGTGGAACAACTCAGCTGAGCTGCAGAAGCAACTGGTTGCTCCGCCTGGCTGCGATACTTGCAAAGCAAAGCTTGCATCTCTGTCCAAACTGCACTTCTTTCAAGATTTTAAATATTCAGTGTCACTTTGTACTTTATAAACACATCATCATCAAGTGTTTTAGCTTTTCTAGAAAAAAAGCATATAGATAGTTTTGCTGGATTTTATTTAGGGTAATCATAGTAAATGGGGCTGAATAAAAATGCACAACACTTTTGTATGTCAGGTATGAAATTGGCAGCTGCAGTAAAGCTGTACGTTTTAGTATTCAGTCATAGTAATCTGTATATTTTTAAATAACTTATCTAGCTTGTCTTTTATAATAATCACACATTAAAGGACATGTCCTTTTGAAGCTTCAACAAGGAAATTATTAACTTCCGGAGCCGTTTCCTGTTTCACCATTTATCAGACAACATGTAATCTTTGGCCTCAGATTGGGCTTGTTGATACATAAAGACTCTGAGGTTATACCTGCAATAAGATGAGGAATTAGGACAACTGTGGCTAAAGAAGCCAAGTTTTAATCAACCACCAAAAGCCCTGCAGGTGACCTGCTCTCACCTGTGAACCAACTGAGGAGGAAGATCCTTATCCCGCTTTGCTATGGCAACAACCAATGAAGAAATGTCTGCTTCTGAATGGAAATATGATATGGAAGAAATATTTTGTCCTTCTAAAGTTGGTACATTTCTGAGTAATGTATAATTTTTTATTCAGAAAGACGATCCAAATTCGGCTGATATACAATTGATTTTTATTTTAGAACCACTACCATTCTGCAGTGTTGTATCATTTCTTCCTGAAGGTGGTTTTCTTTACATTTCCTGGGCCTAAGCTTTGCTGAGGGGCCAAACAGGCAGAAAGCATTAATAATTTAGAGACATGGTTGCAAGAGCTGAATACTTATAGGATAATTGGAAACTCCCCCTAAAAAATGTCTAAACATACAACAAGTACCAACGCTTGGCTGGTCATTAGGAAGCTAAACTATAGAGAAAGGAGAGACGTGTTATGCTACATCTGTGCAGTAAAGGCTGTAGTTCTAGTTGAAACTGGGTGGCAAAAGAGAGCTTGATAGAAAGCTTTGCTAACAAACAAAATGTACTCAACAGGATTTCCAGTACATGACTGCGCACGCTGAGCAGCATTCTGATGAAAGGCGTTTTCTAATTGAACCTCTGAAATTGAGTCTCTTTATTTTTCTAAGGGACAATTGAGAACAGTTTTCAAAGAAGGGTCAAGACATAAATCATTGAAATAAGCCAAGTGAAAGCATTAGGAAGTGGAAAAAAAATCTAAGGAAAAATACTGAGTAATGACTTAATTACAAAATTCATTACATTAGGAGTGCGACTATCAGAAAATCTGTTTTTAATGAGAATGTGAACCGTTTAGTGAGCTGCTATCAGCAACTTGTTAGTAAACTGCTCACATGCTCACAATAGATGTGGACATTTGGCAAAAAGTGACATGGTCTCTTACTCTCTGCACGTTTTATATTGAATTTATAAACAGCCCCCAAAAAATGCCACGTTTTTAAGCAGTTCTAAAATGTTTTAAGTGCAACCTATATTACCAAAAAAATATTTAGTTTCAATGCTTAAGCTAATCTAAATAAGCATCTGTTTGAAGGATTCATGTCTTAAATTTTTTTATTTTCTAGTTGGTTTGCACATCAAACCAACAAGAAGATGATGAGATCACAGCTCATCATGTGGAAACAAATGAGCTAAAACTCGACTTCCTTCTCATTAAAACCAGCATAGCAGCAAAGGTCGGCTGTTGCAACAAATGTGACTGACAATCTATCAGCATAAAGCTGCCAGCAGAACAATTCAGTCTCACCAATAAAAAAAAAAAAACATCTAGCGCATAAGAATGAGTGAAAAGACAAATTCAGTCCCAGAGGAAACGATTCAACCAGCTGATCCCACTGAAGAAACCAGAACGAAACATGGTGGTCTTTATCCTGTGCTCAGTCTTCTGTGAGCGTACCATAGAAGAAGATCTAGAGGTTTCTGCTCACCTGTAGATATCCGAGTCCTCGTTTCAATTTTCTTCCCATGCCTTGCTGCCCAATGGTTTATTCATGACTTGCTGCTGTTCTGAGTATCTTCATAGATACCTCTGGAAGAGAATCAATGGAGGTCAAATAAAAATATCTTCAATCTAAAATATATTCTCTTTCATTCCTGTGTATGATTTAGTTATCAATAAGGTTGAACAAGCATTTTAACAGTTTTTACAAGGACACAAAATGTGTCCATCCCATAATAACAGAAGAGTTGATTGAAGGAGATTTGAAATTGAACATGAAGTAATTGTTGCGTTTTATTCTATAATCTCCATAACTTTGCTGATCACACAAAGTTGCTGCCTTTTGGCAAACCGACGCTGAATGTACTGGCAAATTATTGTAAATCATCACAAACAAAAAGCTATTTTTGTTTATGTTATGAGGTTGTATTTCGTTTTTTAAAAAATTATATAAACAAAAGTAAAGCAGGCCATTTGGTTTAATATTAAATAATGAAATTCCTGTTCACATTTTAAATGTGTTGTGAATATTTTCAGTAATGAGAGCACTGGCAGGACGTTGGTCAGGAAGACAGCGTTCAACACTGCCATCGATCTGAAACGGATCAGTGACGGATGGTCGACCGTCACTGATCTGTGTGGTTAAAGGCTGCTGAGGAAGGATCTCAGCCGTCTGCAGGGCTGATCTCATTATATTATGGTGGGGAACTGAAACATTTACACTTTCATATTAAAGAGTGTAACAGCATGTTACAATTAGTCAAGTTCCTCTCAACTCACTTACATCTTCATTTACTCAATTTTGATTTGTTTTTTCACCATTTACTTTTTATAGAAATCCAATTGAACCTAATAACTAAAATAACAAAAAGTTTGTGCAGTTATTCTTGAGCAACAAAATCAGCTTAACGTCTTAAATCTAGTGTCGTAAACTTGTTCCTAGCACACAGAAACAAGTAGCATGAGGTAATGTGCTTAAATAAGGATAACACATGAATACAAATGATGCTTCCTCATCCTCCAAGTCTATCACACATTCACACTTGAGTGTCACCTTCCTTTCACAGATCACTATCCTCCCTTTAGATTACACATCATATATAGAAACAACATTCAAGGACTGACTCACTATTTTCCTGCTGAGCCTTTTTCAAGCTGAAAAGATCTACCAGAGAAATGCTCACACTACAGCAAGTAGTTTATCTTCTAAACCAGAATAAATATATTTGCCTTGACTCTGTTCGTGAGGGGAAAACAAAGAACAACGTCATGTTTGACGTAAAGACCAATTTCTCTCATCCCACTGATCACCTGATATTAATAGCATGTTAGTAAAAAGAAGTGATGATGTCTCTTCTGCAGGGAAACTGATTTCATCTTAATAATGAAACATGTCTGTTTCTGAGCTCACCAAATCTGACAGCTTGCAAACTACATCAGAATGTAAATATGCTGTCCATGTATCTGCAATATGATATAGAAGCCACTCAAAATATATATCAAATCTTTATCTTGTACATAGTTTATTCACATGTGGCATTGTTTAGTTTTTGCCCACATTTCAGAGTATAAAGTAATTAAATCACTGCTTCATCTCAGGCGTGACATCATTATAATTGCCTGCAAATTGCAAAGGAAGGCTACTCTTGGTTCTTTATGGGCAAGGAATGACTCAAGGGGTCACTTACTGAATTCAACATTAACTGCCCACATGCGTCTCCTCCCTCTGCCCACACTTTCTTCAGGCAAGATCACTTTAAACTGTTCTGATTGCAGGAAAACTTTTATACAGTTCATTCTGCAGAGATCATCAACAGAATAACAGGCAGCCTCACTGTTCAAACAGAAACTGAGGCTGTGAAACTGCTGTTGACCACAGGAGGGGTGAAGACATGAAGGGAGCACGGTCACCACAGAGGAACAAAAAAATCTGATCAACCTGATAAACTGATTTTCTGCGACATCCACCTTGTTCAATTTTATTTTTTAATAGTAAAATATCAACTAAAATTTGAGGAAAAAAAAACAATGCTCTACGAGTTCTCGCAGATAATCATCAGCCAGATTAGTCAACAAAATAGGTGATGCCTTCAGAGTCCTGAGGTGAAAAGATCCACCTTATTTCTTAAACCAATGATGCTTTTAAAAGCATAAGCCAACCATAGCTGCATGTTCACCTTTCAAAGATTGGAAAAATGTTATGAAGAAGGATTATTTAAACTAATATTTAGATGCTTCATTAACTCCATTGGTACAGAGGTAAAAAAAAAAAAACATCACACAATTAAATTAGATATTGATCTGGCATTTTCTGTGCTTTCAAATAGCAGACTGCACATTTATTGTGTATTTGGCTATTTTTAATTGGCAGATTTTTTTGTAGCTTGAGGACATGTCAGGGAAAAAAGGAGATGATGCTATCATACATTTTTGAATTATTACATAAATCATTAAATTTGATGTTTATTTTAATGTACAGTCGTACCTGATCCTCTCTCAGCTGTGCCTTTAATCTTTTTCATCTTGTTTCTTCCCCAGTGGTTGGAAAAATCCCAATCAGAATGTAGAGTTCCTCTGCGGGCTTTTATTGACACAAAGAAAGAAACAAACATGCACGATTTCAGTTGTTGCTTCAATTACAACCTTAACTTTCTCAAAACAAAACAGCTACAAGAGTATGGCAACTCATAGCATGCTCTAATCAATTATTTATAGTGATATAAATGCCCTTACGTTCACAAAATCCTTAGGTAGCATTGCTCAACCTACATTTTATGGTTAATTTTGAACGTTTCATGTTTCTTTTCCATGTAGAAAAATGACCAGAATTAAAATGAAAAGCATAAATAATTGAAAACTCCTCCTCAACTCCTTCTCTTTTGAAAACTGATGGAAAATACTCCACTGATTGCAGGAATAATCTAGATGCATGTTTAACACACACCGGTTACTACAGCTCAAACTTCAGCTTTAGTCTGATTATAGGTACAGCAGCAGCACTGCTCATCTTCTACATCAACCAGTCAGCAAAGATCATTTCCAAGGAAATGTTTCTGATCACATTTCACTTAAAGGAGACTCTAGACAGAACTTGCTCTAGTGTCTCCATGTTGGGTCCCTCCACTCAATGTTCCACAGTCTTTTTTGGAAAACCATTAAAAGGAAAATAACAAGCTGTTAAATTAACACATTGAACACCAGGTGGGTTTCAGCACATGAAATTAAACCAAATCTGTCAAGTTACTACACACACTCACATTTTTACAATGGACAGTCCAGGTACCCGGTGGGCAGGGAGATGCTGTATCCTAGCAACTGCATTTTTTTCTACAGATTTTTGCCAGCCAGGATTTTGTGGAGTAGAGTAACTTGGCACAGCATGGCGATGGATTTATGAACCAACATAAAACAGAGATTAATTTCACCCGTGTGTGGGGAAGTATGTGTGCATCAATCGAGTGATTTTGAAAGGCATAATAAGATCAGCGTTAGACCTCCCAAGCACAACAATTGGCAACAGAAACACTGGACAAAGTAATTTGGAATGACTTATGTCTCACTTCTTGATGAGAGAAAATGGTGTCACTGACTACATCATAGCCCTGACAAATTAATGCAGAGCAGAGAAGAAAAGCACTTCATCATGGGGGACATAAATTCCCGAGCTGGACAGATTTACATTGATTGAGCATACAGAGACGAGCAGAGCACGCCCCTTTAGGTAATAAAGTGCCACAGTCAATCACCCATCAGACTCTCGGTGCAGCTGCATTCCTGCCATCTCGGCCTATCCAGCAGGTTCCTCAACAAGCTGTCCACTGATGAGTTGGCCTATGCAAGATGAGAGGAATACAAAGCCTGGAGGGGAATGGATGTGAGGATGGAGGGCTGAGGTTGGGAATATTGATCTGTGTTTGAGGAAGACAGGATGCAGAAATACACAACCAATGACTTTGATGAGGTTCAGTTATAAAACACCATTTGAATCTCATAGAAGAGCTCGATATGTTCTCAACATCCTCTTTTTATTCTAATATCAATACAGCAAGTGAGAGAGTGCTCATAATGATGCTAAATAGCAGCTATTGAAAATAACTTTTAGGTTTTCAATCTAAAGATGATGGTTTGTGTTCTGGCTAGAGAAAGTTACTGCTTGACTTGTAGTTTCATGTCATTATTTTTGCTGAATTTAGATTACAGCAATATTTGTTTTAAACTAGTAGACAGTTTTTCTACATGTGACCTAAGTGGAAATCCAAAATGAGTCAGTCCAACTCGGCACATGCAGCTAACACGCAGATAATACAGCAAAAATTTAATTAAAATTTTTGATTTTAGTTGGAAGGATAACGATTCTATTTTTGTTCCTTTTACAAACAGATTCAACAAAATGTTCACATTCACACACTGAAAAGAAATGGAAGAGGGACAAATTGAATCTTTTTATGACATTCAGAGAAAAAAAACATAATCGCACATAGTTTTGAAAATCAAAAAAATGTTTTTTCTGCAGGTTTTCACACAGAAAAGACTCGTCCACAGACAACATAGACTGCAATAATAACACATTTTTTGAAACTTTAACGCGTCAAGGATTTGAAGTTGGAGCTTAAAATCTAAAAACATTCTTGCCCAGTTCAGTTCATAATGTAAGAACAACAAATTGCAGAACATTAAACTTCCATGTTTAATTGTTAAAAGGCAGGATAGATAAGGGGGTAGAACCCAGTATAATGCCTTAACCCATGTACAGTTAATTTAGAATATATATAGTAAATCCCCAGAATGGGTAACTAGATTGTTTCCACCAATTTCAGCTTCACAAAAAATAAAAGCATGAACTTTGGATTTCTTGGTTTCCTAACCTTTACCTTCCCTCTCTAAACACACTGCTTACGCTTTGAGCCAGTTTTAATGACTATGTTGCAGCTCCCCACATTTTATTACAATGTAGGTTAATACATTACCATTACTGCTTCCCTTAGACTAAATCAATTATCTGGTGAATGTGCCATTTATTGTGCTGCAATGAAATAGTCACTGTGGGTTCATAGTTGCTTTTAAAATGCTCTTGTAGAGTAATTAAGTAGTCTTATGAGAAATACTTTAAAGACTGACAACATTTAGTAAAAGCAGTAAAGTGCAACTAGACCCATCTTTACTCATGTTGTATATTTGACGTAACAGTTTCTTAATAAGTTGTTAAAGAAGCCAAATGAATCGTCAATTTCTAACAACATAAACATGTAATTTGGGGACAGCCAAACATTCACGAAATACATTTACATTACTTATTTTTTTTAATATGGAGCCCAAGACCAAATAAGGAAAAAATACCCTCAAATACATAAATTTGGCTCAGTTTTGTTTCGACATTTAGGTCAGATGAAGACCAAACTGCAGAGAGGCAATTTTGATTTTAATTTGATAAAACAAAACTTACCAGTGTGAGTTAAAGCGCAGCAGCAACAAATCCACAGAAAACTCAGAACCATGGGTGATTATTACATCGGCAAGTTCTGGAGATGCTTGAAGTAAGAGGCAGGGCCTGACAAGGGAACGAACAGAGAGGCTGGGAACGTTAATTACTGGAATGCAAAACAGGTAGATGATTACTAATGGACCGCAGCTGTGGGGGAAATGGGAAGCTACAGAACCAAGAAGACTGGGTTCTGACAGACAGTCAATATCTGTGTTTCTATTACAAATGTGCACAAAACTTTGCTAATATTCCGCTAATCTAAAAAAAAAATGTTATAATAAATAGGAGACGCGATTAAAAGCAGCCGTGAATAGGTTTGTTCGCTGATAAATCATTAAAAGCATGCAGCGCCAAGACCCTCCAACTACTTCCTGTTGTCTTCTTCTTCGTGGTTTGCGCTAAGGCAACATCCGGTTGTTGATCATGTGACTTGTATGACGTGAAAAAAGTGTTTCCGTTGTAGTTTTGCTAAATAGATACGGCTAGAAACATCATTTCGTCCTAGAGCAAAAACTTTTTTTTAATCAAAAAAGCAAGAGTATTTCGAAAATGGCGTGTTTCCATAAAGCGAATTTATTCTTGGAACGTCAAATTGCGCAGGTATATGGTCCATTGAAATGCAGGATTAATAAATAAGAAAGTACAGTTTCTAGTAAATGTAAAAGTCCAAATGAAAAGAAGGCTGTATTTTTTTAATGTGTTTTATAGTAAGTTGACCACACGTAGATGTTCTAAAGCGCTTTAATGAAGAGGCTTTTAAGGTTTTGTATATTTGCAGGTGTGGTGGCATGACAGAAGCCTTAAAGCACACACTGAGAAGAGTGGCTGCTGAAAGTATCCTTTTAATTGTGAAATATTGTGATGATTTTTTTAAATTATTTATAACACGGCATCCTCACTCATTTCACTCACTCATGGTGTCTGTATTGTTCCTGTGATGTGCCCTGCCTCTCGCCTGTTGAATGCTAGGGTTGGCTCCACCGATATATCAGTATATGAATGATCCTCAACAGCTGTCAGTGTCATACTATAGTGTCTTGACTGATTAAACAGGCTGATGGTTGCTCAAAACAGAGCAAACACTGAGACAAGTAAATGCATAATTGATGGTGGATGTTCCATGGAAATAATTGCAGATTGTGAAGGTGATTAATTGCTGTTTGTACTCATTATGTTTGATGTACACTGATTGCAGTCCACTCCAGTTACATTCTGGAGATTGTTGCTTAATCACTGACTCAAAGATACTGCTTCATGGAGAAATGTTGCAAAAACCTCTATTATGTTCACAGCAGTAAATAATCACTGGTATAATCACAATCCAATAATTGTTGGTGATTGCATATGTTTTTCTACAATGTATAATGTAATGCACATGGGAAGATTCAGAGACCTGTTAAAAATGATCTTACACAGCTGAAGCCTTAGTGAGGTTTTATCACAGTATATCTAGAAAAATATCGTATCACTGCTAGTTTTAGCAGCAGTATTAACAAACTGACTATTTTAACCCTCTATAAAGTTTTATTCTCTTTAAAGTAACAAGAGTTATAGTTTAACTCAAATTAGGTCTCCCTTAAACTTGCTTCAGATAGACAGTTTTGAAATAATTGAATGTCTAAGGCTCTATAGATCCAGAATGTGTCTGTATGCCCTAGAAGAAGTAAGAAATAAACGGAGAGAAAAAAATTCAGAGCAGCAGACATTGTCTTCTGGGAGATCCTGAGTCAGACTGGCATGACTCATTGCTCTCCCCTCCATGCCCGCTTTCTTTTAAAGCAGGAGTTTTTTGTGTCTTGGCTTCCAGACAGTAGGGTCTGTATCAGCAAGCTGCAGAGCCAGGATTGTTTATTTACACTTCAAATAGTCTGAATACCTCAAATCCCAAAGGCTTGGAGATCCTCCATGTCGAGAAAAACCCCATGGCATCGCAGTTGCATTTGGCCTCTTCCACATTCCTATGAATGGATGTCTTCCTGTCAGGAGCAGACATGTAATCTGAGAATGGGCCGTAAGACACTCTATCAAACTGCATGCTTGAGCACTCTGCCGTAACCTGTCGATTGGGTTTATCCATGTAGCATCAACCACCACTATCCATCAAGTGTAGTGCACCGGATTTGCATCTAATGTAATGATCTTGCTGGAACTGACTGCACGAGTCACGGTTGAACGGCTCTGTGGGTTGGAGTGTGTGTGTATATGTGTGTGTGGTTTATTTCTCAGGTGGGTCAGAGTCAGTGGTAAAGGTTACTAAGGTCAGATCTGATCTAAACACAAGTGAAAAGTTATTTATTGTGAACCCTGACAGCTCTTATTTATTTTCAAACAAGAAAAAAGTGAGGATGTGATTCTTCAGTATTATAAATATTGATATATACTGAACAGACTGCTGCTAAAGATTGTTCCATCAACAGTTATAGGCTGGCTAAAGTCAAATTTGGATGACTTTAGCATGGAATACATTTGCTAGGATTATATAATGAACTCTAATGAGCAATTGGTGTGAAAACAAATCTCTCTAGTTTCATTTGAATCTTGATTTTAGTAGTTCAAACACCAAATATACAATTAATATGCATTAATACACATGAAGGAATACACACAGTTGAATATTTTAGATATGTTCTATGATAAAAAAAATATGAATATTTTGGAGTTCAGTTCCACAAAAGAATTCTGCAAATAATGGAGTGTGATTAGCTGTAAATAGTTTAAAATCATATCAAGGTAAAAAGTAAAGATAAAAGCAGCATCTGAATGCATATTTAAACTCAAGATGCAGATGGAGTGCCTTATTTTCTACCAGTAACATCTTTTACTGATCATAATCTACTGCAAGAATCCATTTTTAAAGTATAAAGAGTTACTGCTTTGAGCTTTGAGGATCTGTATTGGGAAAGGCTAATGGGGTCTCCACACATTTTTCATGTTAAGACACCATACTTTTCCAGACTGAAGTTTCAAGTGATCTCAACAAAAGTTTAAGTACAAAATCTCATCATCCTTCTACTGGACCAAATGAAGCCTCCATATCAAATTTAAGACCCTTTCCAGTCTCCATAGGAGCCTTTATGTAAATTATTCGATTCCTTTGCAGCATCTAAATACGTCAAGCAAATCGAGTGAGTGTTAGCTAAACCTGAAAGTTAATTTGTAATCCCTTTTAGATACTCTTTGTGTTTTCTTGTCTATTTAAAATTCAAATGATCCGTCTTATCTTCCCCAACTTGTTCCCACCTTGGTCTGCGCGCTACCTGATGTGTGTATTTTGAGTAAACATGCATTTGTTTATGCGTGGATATTACACCCTTATGTGGTATATGTGCGCATCTGTGTGTGAAGGTTAATTAATTCCCAGGACAGCAGCACACACACATAAACAGGCCTTTCATGATAATAGGTTTGTAAATGGGGGATTCAAGCTGCCAGATCTTGTACCGCGCATGCAAAGACCTCAGCTGGTTGCCAAGGGCGATGTTTCTATGACGGCTGCGTGGAGTATGACTTTCCTCTCCTTGTTTACCGTGAGGGAGGAGACCATTAAGAATAATCAACTCTGTTTGAAGGGAAATTCTGAATCAAAACACTAAATAAAAAAAATATATATTAAATTTATCAAAATCAGTTTTATCGTGGTATTGTTTCTGTTTAAAATATTTCTCTAGCTTAGTTTTTATTCTTTTACATCTTCATGCGAATGCCTCATGGGGAACACTATTTCATTCACTTTTTGTTATGTTTTGAGCAGGGTTAGCTTATGGCTCTACGCAAAGGATTAAGACTGGTGTGGCCTTGACACGCTAAGACATCTGAAGAAACACAAAGTGAAGATGGATTTTCATTCCCTTTGTGGGATGTCTGCTTGTTTCAAAGTAAAAAAAAGAGGCTAAACTGAGAGCTGTCCTGGGATTTCACACTGAGATACCAAATATGTCACCAGACTTCATGGTCACCAAACTACAGCTTTTACTGACTCACTGTTTCCAAATAAGTGCTACAATGCAAAATATGTCAGCTAGTAACAGAAGATGCATAATATATTTATATGTATGATAGAAAGATATCCAATTTTGAACATAGCAACAGCTCTTAGATGAGACTTTAGCGTCATCTGCTGGTCAAAGAGAGAAAAAGTAACAGTGATTTGACTGAACTAGGAGAGTTTCTCATCAAAAAATTCTCTAAAGATGCAAAACAATAGGTGACGAAATCATTTTGAATTCTCATTTTATAGTACCTTAAAAAATATATCATTAAATAAAAACAAATGCTGTCTTGTTTTATCTTACTCTGCCAGAGCAAGGAGTTGAAAATGGCAAAAGTGCAGGAACATGGACCAAAAAAAAAAAAACTAATTTGCATTTTGCATGTAACCCAATAGGTTCAACTTTGGTCTTGACTTTGTTACATGACTTTCTCAAATGTCAAATAAGACTTTTTATTTATTCTTCAAACTCATGGCTGTTGGTTGCACTGGATTTTATTTAGGAGTATTAACATTACAGGGGGCTAACCTACTTCTATTAGCAAAATATCTGACATTATACTTGAAGACTTATACGTTTCAAATAAAAGGTCAGAAAACTCCCTTTGTCGGGATCAGTACTTTGTTTTATATCACTTTGAATTCAATAAAAAGGCTAAGATTTGTATCCCACCATGACATTATGTCTTCTTTTTCACTCTTGTTGCTTTGTTGTTCAAATAGCAGATGTAGCGTTCCCTCCTCTGAAGGAGCCTCTGGGTTCATACTGTGCAGGAATTTTAACAAGCGGGCCTCCTGTTGATGAGACGAAGCTGACAGCGTTCAATCGAGTGAAAAGAGGCAAAAGCAAGTTAATCAAGTGGCTTCTGTCTGTTTTTGTTTATCAGCTGAGCTGTTCTGAGGCCTCCACATGAAATCTGCATCCTATTTTTAGAGTTTGTCAGGGGGAAAAAAGTGTCTCCTGCTATTTGTGCAGTTGCTTCCACGCCTTTTTTTCTCAGAGTCCAAAAGCCCACACACACATACACACACACACACACACACACACACACACGCACACACACACGTTAACGCATATTTACCCAGACAAACATTACTATACAGGAAAGTGTCAAGCACTTGAACTGCTTTAAATCGTTCCTGGAGCTCGGAAGAGTGCTGGCTTTGTTTTCTGCACCCTGGGCGGGTGAGCCAAGAACCAATGAAGGGAGAACGAGGGGGGCGGGGGGAGAGTGGGAAAAGTTCTGGCCTACGCGGTGTTCTCCCACTACAGTTTCACTCAGTGACCTACAGACACACACACAAAAATGGAGAGGACACAGATAAAGAAGGAGCAAGATAAGGGGAAGATGGAGGAGGAGGCGGTGCGCCTTCGGAGGGAGATTGGGCTGCTGCCTGCTGTGTCCTTCATCATCGGGACGGTGGTTGGCAGTGGGATCTTTATCGCTCCGAAGGGAGTGTTGATGAACAGTGGCAGCGTGGGGCTGTCTCTGCTGGTGTGGGCGCTCTGTGGCATCCTGTCCCTGTTTGGTAAGACCAGGCTAGTTTTCCCTGCTTCTTCTACATCTGTAATAATATACCTATAAGGAAAATATTGCATGAGAGTTAAGATGTATTGCATCATTTTATTTTTTTGTATCCGATATTGCAGGCCGAATAATATCTAATGTCATGTTGTCCTGCTTGTCCTTTGCACTAGTAATCTAGTCATATGAAATTTTGAAGGAGCTGAGTTAATCTGCAGTTTATGTTTTCAGTGGGACAAAAGTCATTTATAGCAGGGAAACAAGTAGCAAAGCAAAATAGTATCAAAAATATCTGTAATATTCAAGTCGAGTTTATTTGTATAGAACATTTCAGCAACAAGGCAGTTTAAATGCTTTACATCACAAAAAAAAACAGTTATGAAACTATAACAATCATAGCATTTTTTTTTCAACCACTAACAGGTGGGTGTTAAGCACTGATTTAAAGGAACTCAGTGTTTCAGCTGTTGTACAGTTTTCTGGAGGTTTGTTCCAGACATAAGATAGAAGCTGAATGCAGCTTCTCTATGTTTGGTTCTGGGATCCAGAGCAGAGCAGAACCAGAAGGCTTGAGTTAAAGATCAGCAGATTTACAAACTAACAAAAGTATTTTGAAATCTATTCTTTCTGAAAAAAAAAGAAAATATTAAATGAACTGCAAGTAAATAAAAGTCTTCCTTTTCCTGTTTCCTCTCAGGGGCCTTGTGTTATGCTGAACTAGGAACCACTTTCACAAAATCCGGGGGTCACTACATTTATCTCCTAGAGACTCTGGGGCCCCTGCCGGCCTTCTTAAGACTCTGGGTTGAGTTCCTCTTTATAAGGTATAAGGTTTTTGTTGTTGAAGAAAAATCAGAATAACAGACACTTTTAAAGTACAAATACTCCTTTTTTTTTTCCAGACCAGCTGTGGCGTCCTACGTCTCTCTGGCTTTTGGACGTTACGTTGTTGAACCTTTATTTGCACCTTGTCCTGCTCCTTCAGCGCTAATCAAACTCGTCAGTATCCTCGGAGTGAGTGAGTGGTATTCCACGCCTTCTTGTCCACTTTATATTTGGATCAGTGTTTCCCATCCAGCAGAGACGTAATGTGTGATCTGTGTCTCTGTAGCATTTGTTGTTGCAGTTAACTGCTGGAGCGTCAGCATGGCCTCGCGGACTCAGGTCACCTTGACCTTCATTAAGATGTTTGCGCTGGTACTCATAATTATTCCTGGGGTCATAGCTCTAGCGAAAGGTACGATGACAGAAGCAGTAATACTGAGTAAGATGGCATTCCTGGGAACATTTGAACTTTTCAGCTGCTCTTTGCAGGAAAGACAGAAAATTTCCAGAATGGATTTGAGTTGGAGTCCATAACTCTGGACAGGCTGCCACTGGCTTTCTATAACGGTTTATATGCATATGGTGGATGGTAAGTCAGCACAATTTATATTTTGACAAGTTATTATATACAAATGTTAACGTTTGATTGGGATTTTATGGTTTGGACTGACAGAAAGTAGCACATAGCTGTGATGTGTTTCTTTCAGGATTGCTCTGCATTTTCTCCATCTGTTTTCCTATTAACCCTGTATTTACTCTCCCTGATGAAAAACCCCCACAAACTTTCCCACAGCATGATACTGCCAACACTATGTTTCAAGCTGCAGTGAGTGTGTTGAGGGTTTTGCTCTAGTTTGATCGAAGCAATGTCTTCCACATGTTTGCTGTATGGCCTGTGAGAAAACATGGGTGGGTTTCTCCCAGCAATTGTTTTCTTCTTGTCACTTTAAAGGCCAGATTTATGTGGTACACTCATAATGGTAGTAGTTTTTCTTTAGGGGTATCAGAGTAAAGTTCAATTTCTCCTTCTTCTCCTAGGTTTTATCTGAACTTTGTCACAGAAGAAGTAATAAATCCAAATAGGTATTTTGCACATTTGCCTCAGATTGAGATCATTCTTTTGAGAGTCTTGAAAAGTGAACGTTCACATGTCCTGTGTGAACCATATGCTTCCAGAAACATCCCTTTGGCAATAATCTGCTCCATGGTGACGGTGACGGTGTTTTACGTGCTTGTAAACGTGGCCTACTACACCGTGATGACGCCCGCTGAGCTGCTGCTGTCTGACGCAGTGGCTGTGGTCAGCAAAGAGCAAAATGTTCCACTGACGAAGAATGTAGAGGGAACGTGTTGGCACAGCTGTGTTCTGACGTGACGTGTGTTTGCCTGCAGACGTTTGCGAACCGTGCTCTGCAGGGCCTGGCCTCAGTGATTCCCATTCTGGTCGCTCTCTCTTGCCTTGGAGCTCTCAATGGCGGCTTCTTCGGGTCGCCCAGGTATTATGAGAGCAGAAGCTGGCTGTTCTTAATGTTTTCTGTGCAGTTCTGGACCTATGAGATTTGCGGTTGCAGGATGCTGTTTGTGGGCGCCAGAGAAGGCCACTGGCCACCGATCTTTTCCATGATTCATGTCCGACAACGCACACCGTTACCTGCTGTGCTCCTCCTGGTCAGTACTGTCCAAAGACCGCGAATCAGACAAAACTGTTCCACCGTAACAGATGATGAACAACAACAGCCCATAATCATTCTTCTATTTCTTGTACTCTGCAAAAGTCTTGTTATATTTTGGTGTGGAGCTTTTAGAATGAATCTCATTTTAATGTATTAATCGTCATCAGCCAATATGCCAATTAACATGCTTTACAATGTAAGCTCACCTTGAGTTCCTCCAGTTGTAAAAGTCCTTCTCTTCCAAATACTAAAGTGTCTCTGATTTGGAATTTTTATTAGTTCATTCTGGATCTGCTGAAACAAAAAGGGTATTTTTTTAGAATAAATAACACTTTTTTTCCCCTTTCCTGTCGAAAAAGAAAGAGTTTGCATTAATATGCATTCTTCATTGCACCGTCTGCACACCCTGGACAGAGTACTTAGAACTGAATCCCCATTGGATGTTGTGTGCTTGTCTTGCTCTGGCAGCTTTATCCTCCTATCAACACACAGCCACAGTCAGCTTTACAATCTCCCTGTAGAAGCCTCTGATCTACCTTCTCTAAAAACAATGTTAGTGTCTCAGCTCCTAAGAACATGTGAAAGCTCTGGAAAGAAGAAGCGACTCCCAGGGAGCTGTAGAAAGCTGGGTGGCTGACAGTATTTGTGTGTTGGCCGCTGTAGCAGCATGCGATTAAAGCTGCAGTGTGTCTCTCCAGTATCCATTGGTGGTGGTGATGTTAATCACTGGGGAAATCTACCAGCTCATCAACTTTGCCTCCTTTTCACGCTGGTTCTTCATCGCCCTGGCAACCTTGGGCATGCTCGTCCATCGATACCGCTTCCCCCACCACCCAAGGCCCTTCAAGGTTAGTGTGTTTTCCTGAGTCTTTCAGCATTTTTTTTCCTTTCACAATACAGAAATCTGATCATCTATCCTGCCTGCTCACCCACCTTAAGGTCCCTTTGGTCATTGCGGTCATCTTCACAGTGGTTTGCTTCTTCATTGTGGGTCTCTCGCTTTATTCGGACCCCTGGAACACGGGGCGGAGCTGTGCCCTCACTCTAACAGGAGTTCCAGTTTACTTCGTGACTGTCCATCGCTTTCGGGTGCCACGTAGATTAACGCACACTTTCAGTAAGTCGTGCCATTTGTAGGTCACAGTGACTCAACTTTGAATTTATGTGACTTGAAATAAGAGTGTTCAGCATGTCAGAGTTTAATAGGAAAGATCTAACTGGTGCATACGTCTCGTTTTCCCAGATTATTGCAGCAAGCAGCTGCAGATCCTACTGGAAGTGGCTCAACAAGAAGTCCAGACATACTGAAGACAGTTAAGACATTTAAGTTTCCACTGACAATCTTTGTGAATTACACCTTTCTTAGAGAGTCCAAACTAACTAACTAAAATACTTCTTTTTGTACAAGAAAACATTAAAAAGAATATTTGTAACAGATGTATATGCATTTGTCTGCTGATTTACCAAGAACATTGAAAAAAGCATCAACAACCCCTAAGACGTCTTAAAGAAATGTTCATGCTGAAATAAAAAATTTGCAAATTTTTACAAGCAAGGTAAGCCAAACAAAAACCTTTGCTGACCTTAGAATTAGTAATAAAACACATGGAGTAGCTTTTTAAAAAACATCTTGCCCAAGATGGCAAGATTTTTTTTTTTTTTTTTTTTTTACAGTTCTACAACATGTAATAAAGCTTATGTTACACAAAGAGTTGAATTTAAAACAAAGGTCACCCATCCACACCTTGTAAATGTCGTGTTGTAAAGACCACCCGGTTACAGTGATGAAATTAAATGGAAAAATCCTTCAACTTGATGAGGATCTAAGGAATTTATTGTAGTCTTACTTCAGAAAACAACCTCTCTTCATAAACAGATGGATTCATAGTGCTGAGATTAAAAAGCTGAGACAACTCAAGGACCTGTTCTTAAAAACACACATTATTCAGTGGTACAGAAATAGGTCACGCCTCAACCTCAAAGATGATACTGCAAATAGTCTTTCTTACTGAAGACACATACTAAATATTCTGTATTTTCTGCCTTAAGAGATAAGTTCACAAAAATTCCTATGTTCAGATAAAATGCCCTTCAGTTGACAACGGCACATCCAATAATTACAGTGAAGATTTCTGACAACAGTTCTACAATCAGACAATCCTATTGCTGTTAGTGCTACTTGTAATACTTTTGTTTTTTTTATTGCTGGTAAGACTTTGGAACCCAACAACAGAGTTTACCAAGTGATCAAATAATCTATTGTACAACTGCAAGTCATATATTATAATGTGCAAATCAACATATGTATACACTTAAATATTTCTCTTCTCATGCAGCTCCTGTAAGTGACAGCGATGCAGAGCGGCTAAAAGGCAATACAAAAGAGCAGGGCCACACGCAAGAGAAGAATCTGACACACAGAACAGTAAAAAGCAAGTGCAAACATGAGAAAGTTACAAAAAAAATAAAATAACAGGCAAATACAAAGTGGAAGATGAATGAGTGCAGTCTCTTTGCCAATTAAAGCACCATGTGAGACCTTGGTGAAGCCTTCTGAATACCCTGCTTTGTTATTTGTACTGGAGTGAAATTAATAAATTATATTCAGACAGAAATCAAACTAACCACAAACTGAGATTGATCACACACCTCCAGCAATAACCATCAAAAACACACAACAGGTGTGTTTTTCTCATGAGCAGATGAGAAATACGTCGGTTTTGCTGAGTCGGTGCGTGTGTGCTTTAGTGTTCAACAACGGATTTCTAGCGTTTTGGCCTTCGGGCTACATGAACTGACCGAGGAACTCGGACAGGCTGATGTTGGCGATGCCCAGGTCTTCGTCGTCCAGCGCGGAGAAGCTGATGTCCACCAGAATCTTGCTCAGGCTGTCATTCATGGTGTCCAGGATGAGGCCCTCCGTGATGGAGCGGTTGGACGGCGAAGCGGCGGGCGCGTCCGCCAGCTGCGTCTCGGTGGGGGAATCCGTAGGCGGGGCTCTGCAGGGGGCCGGAGTGAGCAGCTCCCGGGGGGAGCTGAACAGCGGCAGCTCCTTGAAGGGAGTGCTGTTGAAGCTGAAGGTGGTGTACTCCTGTCGGGGCGTGACAACGGGACCGCCCGGCGTGCGGATAGGACTGAAGTCCAGGACGCTTTGGCCGTCTTTGCCGACGGGCGTCACCTTCCAGGGTTCAAGTGTGACGTTGGGCGGTGGCTTGCTCGGCGTGGAGGAGCTCAAGTGGCTGTGACTCTTTATGGGCGTCTTGAAGTAGAGTTCCCGCTCGGGGCTGCCCTGGAAGTGCTGCTGCTGCTCGGTGCTGTTTGCTTCTCTCACGTCCTGGGAGGTGGACACGTCCGAGGCGACGCCAGAGTCAAAGAAGCTGTTGTCGGGGCAGAGGAGGATGGGCTCGTCCTGCAGAGAGTTCACCAGGCTCTGCTTACGGCGGGAGCTGCTGGACTGCCTCTTCGGAGGAGGTTTACGTGTCTCACGTTTTGTCGGAACATTTACAGGTTCCACCTTCAGGTCGACCTGAGGAGCCAGAGCCACGGCTGGACTGTCGCCCTCCGTCACCTGGGAGACGACAAGAACAGTAAAAAATCCCTAACTTTCCACGTGGAAATAAGATATATCATATTTTTTATGTAGAAGACGTTTCAACTACAGTTCACTGCGAGTGTAAGGGAAAAAAGGAAGGAATTAAGGAAAATCCAGATGAAAATATTCAAATAAAAGGTAATTTTTTAAAGATATATTCTATCATTTGTATTTTTTAAGGAAAAAAGCAAAGAAAAAAAAAACGATTACTGAAAATCGGAGGTCAAATTTTGCATTAAAAACCTGAAATGTTATTTTTAAGTCATATGGTCCAGCATCTATGTACAGCATGACTCGAGGTAGCTCCACCTGACCGAATGTGTACCTTGGGGGCAATGCGGACTCTCTTGGTCCCGCGTGAAGCATTTTGTTTGTGCTTGGAGCCAGATGGGCAATAAGAACCAGACAAGGACGGCAGATAAGCAGAGGAGGCAATGGGCAGCTGGATAGGAACCAAGTAAGAGTCTGTGCGGGGCAGCAGCGGTTTCATCCTCCTCTCTGGAAACAAGCAAACAGAAAAACACTCTAAGAAACATACAGTTACACTACGAAACAAACATTTCTGTAAAGTTGTGTTGAACTCACCAGTAGAAGCTGGTGCTTTTCTTACGGCAGATATATTCTTCTTTTCATGCTGGGAAAGCAACACAAAGATTCACTTTAGACAATACAGCTTTAGTTTGACAGAGAAACTCAACATTTTGATCGGTGCGTGCAGCGCCTCACAAAAGCTTTAAGGTCTCTTGAACTTTTTCAGTTTGTCACATCACAACTACAGATGACTATGAAATTTATTAGAATTTTTTTGTGTGATAGATGGACAAAATAGTGCAGTGGCTTTACAAACAAAAATCTGAAAAGTGTGGCATGCATTTCTTTACTGAGCAGCCAGCGTGCACAATTCAGTCTGTGAAGGGAGCTGGATTTTAAAAGGGCTTTTTACAAATGCATGCCACACTTTTCAGAGATTTATTGGTAATAAATGTTGAAAACCAACTGCCCTTCACCATGTTTATTAAACAGTACTTCATTTTGGTCCAGTAGGACAATAAAGTATAGAGGTATGTCATTGTAACAAGACAAAACATGAAGTGTTCAGATGATTTCAGTTTTTCTTCTACCTATAAAACAAGATCTCAGTTGTTCAGCTGCAGCTATACTTTAAATCTAAAAACACAAGTTGTTAATCAGGTCTCAGAAGATATTAAACATTTGACTTTCCATGCTGTTTAGCCCTCTGCTGCCTATCTGTGGGTTGAAAATAGTTCTTCAACAAGAGGTGAATCAGTCTTACTTGGTGGGGACACGGAAGCAACGACACAGGAGAAGAAACGGTCCCCGGATCGCAACAAGGCTACAGAAAGAACAGAAACTCAACGAATCAGACAGCCGTTGCGTTAGGAAAACAGAGAGGACTATGAGGAAAGAAGAAAAAAGGCAATGGAAGAAGAGCAAAAACAGCTTTATGTATTTAATAAAAGCAACATGTGGGTGAAAGTAGCGATGCTCACCCTGTAAACCTGATCAAGGGTCAGGCATCGATTGATATCTGGTCGAATTGTCCAGAAAGAGGTTTTACCATCTGGCGACCGCTCGCGGATGAACATGTCGTGCAGAGAAAGATTGTGGCGGATTGAATTCTGCAAAGGAACAAAACTAGTGAACTCCCTCATGGTGTTGCTTTGAGATCCATTTTAATTTCCTCCGTTAGTTTTCTGAACCACCTTCCATCCTGGTTTGGCCACTTCTCGGTAATAAGGGAAATGGTCCTCGATCCATGTGTAAATTTCTTTCAGCGTCATGCCTCTGTTCTTCCTGCTGTTGATGGCGAACTGGATCATGGCCGTGTAGGAGTACGGCGGTCTCTGTAACGTGGGCTGATGGGAACCTTCTGGGTTGGAATTTGTACTGTGGGTCTGAAAGAATGCAAAGAGAGTGATAGACAGTCCCAATAACTGCTGAAGGATAACAGTACCAGACTTAAACATGTAAATTTGAGTCCATTTTTTGCCATGTTGTTAAGACTTTAATAAAAACATTGATTGTTGTTGCTAAGTTTTAAAATGAACATGTTATGCAAAAAAACCAGAATGTAAAAAGGATGAAATTCAGAATGCAATCCCTCCCACCCTCAAAAAAATGTTGCTTATCTTTTTGGTAAAAGGACCAGATCACTAGTTTAAGATGTTCATCGGTGCAGGATGTTCCTTTTGCAAATCTATATTTCCATTTACTGAAGATACTTAGCAGCTAATTTGTGAGCTTGAACCTCTCAGCCACTAAAAATACACTCATATACTTCCAGACTGTTTTCTGTGATAACAATATTGCGTTCACTGTTGTCAGATTGATGTTTGCAATTTGGTATGTTGTGCAGCTCTAATGAAATGCAACTAAAATCAAAATCTAAAATGAATTTCAAATCAAACACCATAATCTGGACCTTGATCCTGAAGTCATAGTTATAAGTCATAGTCAAAATATTTTAATTACACAGATGTGTTGCTTTTGCAAGTTTCTAAAAATGTGAGACTTTTTGAAGTCTTTTAAAGATCAATATGAATAATAAAAATAAACTTAGCTGAAAACCTTAGCAAGTCAAAGATAATCACATTTGTGTTTTGTGGCTTTTGATTTGTGTGCTTTTACATCTGGGTTTCCTAACAATGGCTCTGTTTGCACTTCAACAGTGAAAAAGTAAATAACAGAAACAAGGCTGACCTGTAAAATCTGTGGTGCCTGAAGCTTCTTCTCCTTGTCAGTTGTCTGATTTGCAAGCTGTGGCTCCAAAGCACTGGTATTCATTTTTCCCAGCCACTGGATATTGGTGAGGCTGTCATCTAGAGGACTGCAACTTGCACCTATGTTCATTGATGCGTAAAAGAGAGAGAACAGTTTAATCACAGCTTAAAATGGAATATTAATGCGGGGTAAAAAAAAAAACCTATCGATGAGGGTGAAGCTACAGCTCTTAATTCATACATACTTGACTGATTTCCAGTGAGAGGTTTAGCATCTGGCATATTGTGGATAGTATCTGACTTCACTGGTTGTGCAGCTGTACTTCCTGCAGGAGATGACTCCTCTTTGACAGCAGCCTGGCAGAAAGATCCATTGCCCCTGCTGCCACTCTCGCTGAGAAGGATGAACTTGTTTGGGCCTTGAACGCCACTCTCTTTGCCCTTTGCAGTGAGCACACCGATGATGCTTTGCAGATCTGCCTCTTTAGGGATGACAACCACCTGAGTGTCAGACATGGAGGGGTGATTCATGATGGGGATGCCTGGGAGGCACTGGCTGGCTGCTGGTTTAATCGGCTCCCCAGACCCTGCTGCACCGTGCTGAGTTTGCTTGTCAGCCTGAGTTGGTTCATTTTGCAGAAATGGAAGTTTTCTTCTTTTCAGAATCAGGGGTCTCCTTGGGCTCCGTCTCATGGTCAGATCGCTAAAATTACCCTTCACAGGACTGCTGTGCAAAAACAGCACACACATTAAATTAAATTAGACATGTAGGTAAAATAAAAACGCACGCGTCTAAAACACGATCGGTATGTTTTCTAAGAAAAAACTTTTCATTTTTTAATATTACTCCTACCTAAAATCACCGCTAGATCAACGTTCAATACTACCGGAAGAAAACTGACAACATCGAAGCTAGTCAGTGGGGTTAGTTCAGGCTGGATAAAAACCGTTCCACATTAATAAAACAAAAAATAAAGTAAAAGCACTTCGTAAATACACTAGGAGTCACAATAATTAAACAAGATATGTGTTTTTCGTGTGAAATTCAAACCCCTTTTGTCGCTATGTCGACTC
Organism: Poecilia mexicana; assembly: GCF_051168715.1. Lineage (NCBI taxonomy): Eukaryota > Metazoa > Chordata > Actinopteri > Cyprinodontiformes > Poeciliidae > Poecilia > Poecilia mexicana. The sequence continues at coordinate 14,120,854 of NW_028263392.1, forward strand.
AGTCGCTCAATAACTGCTCAGTTGCAATCGCTGTTTCCTTAGCGACCTGCGCCTTCTAGAACAGCCGTTTCTTAATTTCCCTTTTTTTTTTACAGTTTAATTGGAATACATTTAAAATTAATGTTCATTAGTTAATAGTTTATGCACATACAATTAAATATTCAGAGGATGTGTCTCTCTTTTTAAAGCACCGATTATCATAACTCCTAGTGTAGCAGAGCGTTAAATAGGCTATTTTCATAAAATGAATCCAAACCTTCATATTACTGCAATGTCTCAGGCGATCCCACTTGGCTGAACCACGAGTCGAAGTTGAAACATTGCGTTCATAGTTGTTGTTTTTGATTAATCCACTGTAACTGTTACAAAACCATACCATGAAGTGTTATTTACATATCTTCAGCTCGTTTTAGAGACGTTTTTGAATTTTGGCGCTGTGGGCGCTACCTCCTTCCGTCACTTTGATCACGTGGTAAATATTAACCAATAAGGAGCCAGGGGATACCATCGCTAGGTGGCAGTGGTGTAACTGCAGGTTGGCATTCTAATCGAACCAGAAGAAGAAAAAGAAGAAAACCGGGAAATACAACAATGCCTAACAAGACAAGAAGAAAAAAAGAGCAGGACAGACAAATTGTATAACTGAGTTTTATTCGCATATGTTAATTATAAAGACGATGTCTTACGCAAAGAACAACGTGAGCGAAAGAAGACTATAGAAGTAGGTGCTTTAAATGAAAACATTTGAATGTATACTTCTTAATTGATACTCTTAAACGTTACATTTTGGCATTTTCCGTATGGACTTTTACTCAAGCGTACTTTCTGTGACATATCTTCCTCCAGGTGTTCAGGAATGATTTATATTAATGCCCCGCAAAGCCACAAAGGCGGATAAGCCTGCCCTGCAATTTATCGAACGGCCTGTAGGAGGAAGCAAACTTCAACATGCGCCTGAAGTCCGAGCTGCAGTCAACCCCAAGGATTTTTTTCCAGAGTCACTAACACATAACAGCTCAGATCTTAATTCGTGGGTAAGTTCTGTTGTTTATTCTTTTATAAGATGCACTTTTGGTGATGGAAAAAAAGCATCCAGAGTTCATAACAAAGTCCATTGCTTTGTTATGAACTCTCACTAATATCACTTTTTTTTTCTCTGCATAGTTTGTATTTAAACAATTCATTTTAACTACAAATAATCTTATAGGGTCGCAGAGGATTTGATTTGTTAAATCAATATAAAAAGCAGATTGATCCTAGAGTTTGCAAAATGAAGCAAAATATATTTATAGCTGCCAGGTATGGGAAAAGTCTGGGATATTTTAGATCTAGACAAGTTTTTATAAGTTTTCATATTTAAATCTTCACCACTGCTGAAATATCCACCATAAATTCATAGTGAACTTGGTTATCTGGTAATTTGAGTTTGGACACAGAATTTTGATGTGGAACCCATGGCCATGTTAGTAATAGCTGTAAAAGATTCTTCAATTTTTGTTGTATCATCCATTTAACTTAGTGTTTCAAAATTTCAGGTAAACCCACAGTTTGACTGTTCATCTGCAGCTGCACCTCCAAAGAGACGAGGGAGGAGAAATGGGCAGAAAACCTCAAGTTTACTTGACCAGTGTAGTCAGTTGCCCAGAAAAAACAACACATGCAAATACCCCTCATTGTCATTTCGCATTCGGTTAAAAGACCAGTCTCAGAAACAGTCAAGGACCACAACCACAACAAAAGGTGCAGTATCAAAAGTCGAAAATCAACGTCGTGCATCTGTTTGCCACAGCAAAAGAACTGCAAATTCAGCTTACTCAGACACTCCAAAAAGGCAGTTGGTCACAGCTAGAAAAAGGAATGCTGAAGCACTTCCTGATGGCGCTGCCTCCCACAGTGGAAGTTTGGATAGGCTTGGAATTCAATCTGAAGAAGTGACAAGTAGATGTAGAATTCCAGCAGAGGGAGCTTCAACACCTACCTCCACCAAGCTGATAACCACAGAAGTCAGCAGTGTTTGCCCACCACCTGATGTGGACACTCCAGAAAGGATGTGGGACGAGGTAAACTGTTCCTCTTCTTCCCCCAGATTTTTACTGTTTGCTCAGCCGTGTACATCACCATGCTGCGGCCCACCTGAAGCCTTGGTGGCCGATACACCAGAGAGGGACTATGGGGTGAAGGTGACATGGAGGAGGAGAAAGGGGCTGATGTTGATGTTAAAAGAAAGGGGGCTCCTTTCTGACTGAGATGCACTAATTCATTGCTAATTTTTTTGTCATTTCTTTTTATATATTCTGATTTATTGTATAGATTACTGTTGTGTATTACTGTAATAAATCAAGATAAAGCATACTCTTATTTTACCAACTGAAAAATACAAATTACACAGCACTGATTAATTCTATTATCTACATATAACTATGTTTACTTTCAAATTTTACTGTCAAATACACCAATATTTTGCCCGCTCCAAATATAACTCATAATACATCATTTAAAAAAGAACATTTTTCTTCTTAAATCTTATTCAACTGTTGCAGAACAGAATATAAAACAAAGGGGTACAAGTGAAAGACAGCTTTATTTTCCATTTTTTTCAGAGTATCATCATTAAAAGAATTATGATTTAAATTATATAAAATATATATTTTATTTAAGGCATTCTTGATTTAAAATGCATTATAACTGCTTTTAAATGTGCAACCTTGTACTTGTAAAGCTACTCTATTAAAATCGGTATGAAATGTACTATTTTGATACAAATAAAATTCTACTCATTGTTTTCAAAAGTACGGATAAAATTACTTGTTTTTGAATGATTCCAAATTATTAATATTACTGTTATTTGGTTATTCTAATGAATGCTACTTGTTCCTCCAACAACCCAACTCACGCTAAAATGATCATTTCCTTAGGAGACATCCCTTTTGAGTTCGTGACTCACCTTTGACTTGTCTGGCGAATATTTCATAAAATCAAAATAAACCAGGCGTGACGTTGCGCTCCTCTTCAGAATGTCATCCAATTAAATCCCACCTAACGAAAGAGCGGACCAATAGGAAGGCAGGTTCTTGATATGGTCGGTAACTAAGGACAGGGTAACAGTGCTCTCGACAACAGCGTCCAAGAAAAAGTGCAGTCCCTCCGGATGGTCTTCCCTTGGCAACAGTGCTTGAACATGAGTTACTACAGTATAAGGTGAGCGGAATTCATAATGTTGCTTTCGGTTTGTGTTCGGAGGCCTTCTGTGTTTCCAAATGTAAGATATAAATCCGAGTGTTGGCAACATATTTGCACTGGCACAAAAAACTTAATAGTCGCCTTCAACTTTTCCAAAAACAGCACCGCGAACAGTGGAGACAGAAACAGCTAATGTTAGCTTGTAACGGTAACCAGCAATATCTGACATCCTGCCACTGGCTTCTTAAGACAGTCGCGTTTTTTTTCCTGTGTGAATATATCTTATTTTAATCAATAGTTGTAGTCAATAGAAGGATATTTCTGCCGAGTGAGTGAACCCTTAGCAATATTTACCCGTAAAATCGCTGCTGTAGCATTATTGACAAGAAAGAAGAGAAGGAAAAAAGGAAAACTCGTTATTGTACAAAATGAAGGAAGAACTTTAAAAAGAACAAACACTGTGGTACATATCCTACAGTACATTGTGTTTTGATTGTTGAATTACTTGACAAAAGTAAAGAGCAACCCTGTTGCCTGTAGTTTGTTTAAACCAATTAGTGGATCTATTTTTTGTTTTTGGGAATACATTTAGATTTTGCAGCTTCATATTTCAGTCACTTTCTGATTACCTACTGCGTGTAAATGCATTTTACAAGAGATGACGTGAAAACATCCTCAAAGTTCTGTAGCTTTGATTTCGGGAGAAAAAAATCTTGTCATGTCTGAACACGCCTGTGAGTACAGAAGGGTTTTTATTTGTTGTGAATAACAGTAAGCTGTTAAATTAACAAATTATCATATAGGTCAATTAGAGTATATTTAAAAACAAAAATGTGAAATTATAATAATATTGCTTTTTACATTTTTTTTGCATTGTGCAAACTGGGGCTTGAATAAACAACAGTGTTTTTGATAAGCTGCTAAAAAGTTATTTTAATAATGAGAATGACACATTTTCCTCCCAAAATATCAAGCAACAAAAAACTGTTACATTTGTAAAATAAACATGTGCACCAATCTGTATAGTATATAGTAGGGATGCACTGATTTTAAAATTAAGACTGATATCCATGTTAGATGTTATTCTTGTTGTTATGACCGATAACCAAATTGTATATTATTTATGTATATTTCCCTGCCCTCTCTACAGTGAAAAATGTGGAGAGTTTTACTTTGCAGTCCGACACCGGTATGTTAAAAATGGCTGAAAGTTAGCCAGCATATTAATCCCATTACTTTGTGCTTCACTTATTTAAAGTCTTAGTTACATGTTTAAAATGTCACCTCCAACATGTCAAAGTAAGTAAAAGGACATTTTATAAAGACTGGGTTTTGAAAATGCTAAATATTGTTTACATTTAAGCCACTTTTTTTGTCCCTCCTCCCTTTCCTTTCCATTGTTTCGATGTCCACAAACTTGCAGAGTTTTTGGCATCTCTGTTACTGATGTCTACCAGATGTGGGCATAAAGGTCATTGAAAGTTCGTTCAGCTGGCGAAATATATTATTGGCTAGACAAGTTTGAATGCAAGGCATCTGAAACTTTAAAATCTAATAAATATTGCATCCAATGACTCCTTTGCAGTTGTGATGATAATGCACACATTGATACTGTGATGATTTTGATTGAAATCATTGTGCAGTTCTAATATGAACCTGATCAGACTGAAGGGAAGTTTTTGGATGAGTTAGAAAGTTTGTGACGAGAGCTCTGTTTGGTTTTGAGAGCTGTAGCCGTGGAGCACAAGTCTCACATCTTTTATTTTCCAGATAGAAATCAAAGTAACTTCAAGTCGTTTCCTGTTGCAGTGCCAGTCCAGTTTAGGATTCAAGCAAGTTTGTGATTTAATCTCTTTAAGAATACTTTTGTATATGCCTGACATACAGATGCTACCATCTTGGATATTTTTTTTTCTTCTGTTTTTTCAGTGTTGCTTTTTGTCATCATGACGGAAATAAACACATCTCTCCTCAGCATACCAGCTGGATCGCTCACCGCTCTGTGGACTCACCCAGACTAGTCAGCTTGTGTGACAATTCACAAATGGCCGCTTCAGTATTTCCAGAAGAAGTGGATGGATGTTGCTTTTCTATTCCAACTCTTGCAAACCTGTCACAGAGTCTCGAGACGAACGCGCCATGGACGGTTCTCTGACATTCAGTGTGAAATATTTGACACTGAATCTGAGGTTCTTGCGTTAAAAGCTGCTGAATGCTGAGGAACTTGGCAGATTTTCTGCTGTTACAGATCCCACGCTGTGCATGCTGGGATGAGCTGTTTAAAGAGCAACAGTTTTCATAACAGCATGCCTATGCAGTGTTGCAGGAACTGCTTACATTAGCCAAGAGATGAAAGTGGAAGGTCGGTGTAGTTTGTTGGGGTTGTTGGTTAGACTGCTGTTTAAGAAAAAAAAAAAAAAAGTGAAGTAAGAAAGCCTCTGCGTTGAATCCTGAGCAGTTTATTCCATTTATCCTCGAAATTGAAACTGCACCACTGTGTAAATCATTTTGAAATATCTGAACTCGGACAGTGGTGTACCTCGGCAGCTGGAACTATGACTTGTGGTCGAGTGGTTTATTTATGCAAACCCCACACACATTTAACCTGACGAAGCTCTTCTCTCAATTGCCTGGAAAGCTGTGCAAAATTTGTGGTATTTTCTTACGCATACTGCTGGAGAACTATGTAAATTTCGCTAAACATTTTTGGTTCCCTGCCGTGGTGAGTCACTTTTCCAGGAAGGAGTTTGCAAAGAGCGCTGTCGGTAATCAGCAGCTTACATTTCTTGCGTTTCGCTGAAACACAGCAAAGGATCGCTGCTGGAGAGTCGGTGGTGGAAGGTGATGCTTCGGGGTTCCCGTGGGAACAGGTATTATTATCAACTCTTGCGGCTTATTTCCATCGTTTGTTTGGAGCTCAATAATTACTCCCTCTGGTGAAAGAGTCCCACGCTTATCATCACTGGCCTTACATACAGTTTTAGACAAACACACACAATGTACTCCCATTTTCTTACTTTGGTAAAATAGGTGTCAAAGTAGGGAGACACTGGTTTCCTAGCAACTAGGTTATGGTTATCCATCATGTTTTTTAGAAAAGGGGAATCTTATTGGTTGCATTCCCTTTAAAAACCATGCATGCACTTTTCCAGCGTCACATTGACAGAGCTGAAAACCTTCTGCAGGCAGCTGAGCTGTGAAAATGTTGAAAGGGGAAACATTTTTTGGAGATATTTATAGTTTTAAAGTGCCACAACTTTCCAATAGTGCTGCAGTTAATCGATTCATTCTGACGATTGACTGGATAAAAAATTGTCAGTTTCTGCGGATCTTTCATTAAACCACCAAAGCTTATTTTATGCAGGATTAAAAATGCAAATTTCAATTCCTTATTTAAATAAGAAAGTAAATGTTTTGCTTCCTAAAATGCAATAACTTAGCATTCCTTTAGTACGGGTTGGTCATGTGTCGACCTTTCAGCGAATTGCATGTTTTTATAATCCAGTTAATGATTACTTGATTACTAAATTAGTTGCCAATTATTTCAGTAATCAATTAATCATGATTCACGCGATTAATTGTTCCAGTCCGTCTTTCAAATATAGCATTTTTAAAAGATGCCAGACAGAATAAGAAGCTGTGGTTTGATTGATGTGCCAGAATATGTCAGAAACTTGTAATGTATATACTTTTCTTTTCTCTTCACAATTATGAGCTTCTTTATGTTTTTGTCTTTTTAGAGGTATCTATGCTTGATAGAACTTTGCTGCTTTCTGTCTTTTATTTTTTTCAGTACACTGACATTTAGCACTGTCACTTCCGTACAAATTCTGTCTTGGCTTCTTGTGCATTGTCTGAAGTGTGAAGCCATGGTAACGGCACAAGCCTCACAACCTCAGTCTACCTTAGCGCTGGGTAACTGTCACTCCCATGGGTGGAAGATAGCAGAGCTGCCGTTTCTTTGTAATATCTGCCAGAGATCTCGGAGCGTGGAGGTCGAGTGTGTGTGTGTGTGTGTGTGTGTGTATGTGGGTCCGGCAGAGCAGACGGTTTAACCACAAGTTTGAGGGAAAGTTTTTTCACCACTGGAGGAAAATACCTGGATTAGCATTAAGACATTTGCAACCATGGAGTCTATGAAGACTGAAGGATCTCATCCGGTCTACAGCCGCTGGTCGTACAGGTAGCTGCTCATACCGACAGACAAAAGAACGACTCGTAGCTTTGTTTTCCATTGGAAATTTCTGTTTCTATAGAGATGTTGGAGAAGTGACTCTCCTGTCCAACTAATGTGTTTTCAGTCTTTTGCAACAGACGACTAGAATACAAAGTAGCCTTTAGCAGAGCTAAAGCATTGTTTTGTCAATGCATTGCCTTATCTTCCTGACCAGTCAGCTGGCAAGTGGTCAGAGCGCCTTGCAGTACGCTCTTGTACTTCTTGCTCATGTTTCTGCCACCATGTCGTTACTTATTCAAAGCATCAGCTTGAGACTGTGCTTGCTGTAACTAGAGTTGGTGATTTGTGTCTGTCCAGTTGTGTGTGAGCGTGTGTGTGTGTGCTGTTGGCTGGCTGATTTGAACAGGCATGTAACTAACAACATCCTCAGTGACCTTTGAATGTGTCTTCAAAAAAAATGGTGGATGTTAGCAATGCAGCAAAGATTAGCTCGTGTTCCAGTTATAATGGCATCTAAAAATCTGTTTATTGAACTAATTTATTATTAAGTTAACACATCTTTGTTCACAGCAATTTAGACTGCTTGTATTAAACTTCTTTGCTTTTCATGTGTTCATAAATTTTTTAATTTACCACCGTGGGGCAGATAAACCATGTTTAGATCTCTCTCTTGTTGACTTTCTTCAGAAATGTTGTGCTTTTGTTAAATCTCATTTTGTGGAACTGAAAGCATTAAATACTCTGAAATAAACCTTATAGTCACTTTTTTGTTCTGTTTAGACAGTATGGGTAATCTCAAAGTTAGATCTATTCAAATTACAAACAGTAGCTCATCTGTTGCTTGTCACCTCTCATATCTGTGACTGATAATTAATTGCTGCACTTTTTTTCTTGCTAATTTGGTATTTTGAAAGACCATAGCTACTCCTGATTAACATTTTTTCATATAAAACTAGTTGCTGAGTCTTGGGCCTTGTTTGCAGAAAAATTTGAGTCACTTTTACTGTGTTTTCCAGAGACATTGTGGGAGCCATATAAAGATTTTATATCACATTTTTCTAGTCAGCAGTCACGTCTGTGGTGACAGCATGTGGAAATGGGTGCAAGAACTGCTAGAAATGTCTGAAGAAAATAAATTCTGCATTTATTTGTCTATTAGACAGTGCAGTGAATTATACAGCCCTATTTAGATGACATGTTGATTCACCAGTTTGTTAGACAGACTTCACTTTCAATGCCATTTGTTTACATTTAATATTTAATTAAAAGTCGTCTTGCTCCAGGTTGCCCGGTTAAGCGTCTCATTTCTGGACACATCCTCACAACTCAAGTCTGTAAATCTTTACAGCAAAGTGCTAAAGGCCTCCAATTACTGTAAAGTACAAGATGTGACTGGAGGTTTTAATCAGTGCTGCTGGAGGTGTTCTGCTGATGGAGCTACGATCTCCATGGTTACTGTGGTCTGACACATGATGAAGGTACAAGAGTTGCTTGTCCTCCTCCTGTCACCCAAGCTGTGAGAGACTAATGAAACATTGATCACTTCCAGCGCTGATGAGGCTCCGTCTGACTTTGTATGGATAAGAGATTTTTTACTCGATGTCAACCAGTTTAACTTGTAATGAGGAATGTTGGCCTTCTTGGAATCCCTTTTGGAAATAAACTAATATTTGCTTTAACTGTGAAACAGTGGAATGGCTTTAAATGATTTAATTCAAGATAAAACATAGGATATTTACTGTTTTGTGTATTTAGTCATTATCTCCTTTTCCCCTTTGCTCCTTCGTCAAAGCGACCAGATTTAGCAGACGTATCGATTTCACAGATTACCACAAACAGTTCTAGTCTTTCACAATGCAATGTTCTTTGCTCTGGCTGACAGATATAAATATACATAGAGTATTTTCCTCTGATTATATGCATAACACATTTAAATGTTTGCCAGGTGGTGTCTTTTAGGAGAGTTACTCATTTAATGCCAATTACTTGGTGAATCTGCCCTTTTATTCACTTCTCTAGAATTGTTTTTTCACTATGTTGTTGAACTGACTGGTGTATTTTTCTCTCCACATAATCTTCTCTTCCCTTTTTCGCTGAAGACCTTCCAGCTCTAACAGCTTCTCTTCCAACTCGACATCAAGGTAAACCACAGTCCACAATAACACAATCCTTCATCTTCAACAGCTTTCAGTATGAAACAAGAAGTTAGGATTATGGACATCCAGAGCAGATAATGGCTAAACCTTTTTTGGTTCTTTCCAGAAATCAAAATAACTTGAGAAATGGCTCCAAATGATGTTTTGCCATAAGTGTTAGAAGAGATAAAATGAGTTGGCATAAATGGATTGAGCAATTAAATTTGTTGTGAAAACTGTTTTGTTTTTTTTAATCTAAACCTTTAGTAATTATTATTACGTGACACTTCTACTGTTTTGTTTGTCAAAAGCTGAAAAAGTATCGGAGCATATAATATTAGAAACCACTTAAGATGCTCTTCAGAGATATCTAATTACACATTTGGGACCCAGAAATTTGTTAATACTCGTTTTTACAACAGGAAACAAGTTTCGCAGACAGTCGTAATGACTTGCTAATGAGTTGGCCAACATCTCACTACTTTGTCTACATGCAGGTCTTAATCCCGACTCCTTCCCTTTAAATAGTATTCTCATATGTGTAATTAAGAACTACTATCAGTCTCCACTCCCTTCCCTCCGTCTCAGATGCCAGATGGACCTCCCAGGTGACCCATCTGCTTACCAGTAACAACACTAAGGGATTTATTAGTCAATGCATGGCACTCACTTGTGCAAGATGATCAATTTTAGCAAAGGGTAGCATAATGACTGTATGAGTCATGCCTGTGCTGACTATTAGGCTCCACATTATGCTGAGGGAGACAGACTTATCAAAGCACTCGTGTCGTTTTTGTGCGTTCAGAAATGGCCGTCCAGAGTCCTTCTGTGATGTGAGTCATCAGCTGAAATCTGCAGCTGGAGAAAATAAATGACAATGACAGAAATAGTTGGAAATTGATGAGTTTACATCATGCTGTATGTGAACATCCAGCTTTGATCCCTCTCTACGAACAAAGTCATTTCACTCCACTAGAACGTGTGATATTTCAGATGAAAGAGAAATGAGCCTGATTGGTGAATCGCTCCTAATTGAGTTTTGATTTGGCTCTGTTTAGGTCGTGGAGTCGGGGTTGACAGTAGTGACTTCTACTATTGTTCTGCTCTCTCGCTACTGTAGCTTAGCAACATGTCCCTTTAGAAAGGTGCTGAATGTAAGTGCACACCAGCTCCTACACTGCAGGTCGTCCTCCCTTCCTCTTTTCAGGATTACATTTTCCAGAACATGATGATAAACGTCTCTCTGCTCAGTAATTTTGAGTAATGCTTAATTAATAAAAGTAGGTCTTACTGACTTTGCAAAAAAAAAAAAAAAAAAAAAGCTGCTGAAGTGGGACATTGGATTCATACTTTTCTGTAGAAAAACGTGTAAATCCTTCATGTTTGCTTTTCTCCTGCAGTGGCATTGAAGACGACGGCAGCAGTTTAATGCAACAGAAGCTGGAAAGACAGGTGGGAACTGGAGTTTTCTTCATGAAATAGCAACGTTTGACCAGTCACATGATTTCTGTTTTGTTGTTTTCTTGCAGCGTAGCTCATATTGTATGTCGGGTTGATTGTGGCTGCAATTCTAGTTGAGTAGAAAAAGAGATTCTGGCAGCGTTCAGGTTGACGTTGTGATTTCTGCTCTGATGTGACCAGGTTTGTTCAGAGCTATCATTTCTCAAACGACTGTCTCGCCAGGATAACTGATTTACAGCAGAAATACTGACGTTTAGGTGGACCTCTGGTAGAGACTAAATCCACCAGAGGTTTCTGGTTCACACTTAACCCAAAGTCCCAAAGAGGAGAGGCATATGGAGACTTCTGTTCTTATCAGGAAACACATGAAGTGCTTTGCTTAAATGTGAATACATGAAAATTATGATAAATGTAAATGTAAAAAAAAAAGAAGAAAAAAGCATATGTTAGGTACATGTTATATGAAAAAATCCTGAATGCATTTTCATATAGACAAAACCAAGAAAGCATTTTTCACTGGGAGCCCCCTTTATCTGCCCCCTCCTTCTGACGCTAATGACCGCTCATTCAGTTAGCAACGGTGACTGCACAGACACACTCTGCTGCTTGTCGTAGTGAGATAGGCCTTTTCTGTCAGAGGAGCACATTATGCAGACGAGGCCATCAACTTTTCGATTGTGAGCTTCAGAAAAGGAGACAAAGAAAAGCCAGCATTCATTTGGTCTCCTTCCTTTATTGTCTGGAAAAAATTGGACTCTGTGTCATTTTTTGCTCTATAGGATCAATAATTTCTGCACAATGGAACAGGTTTGTACATTTAATCTTTGTTTTTGCTTATCTTTTTCAAAAAGGAGAAAGCTGCGCTTTACCAACATTACTTTAGTGTTTCATTGTGAGGTTTTGAACAGTTTCCTTTTTTATCCAGAGTGTGTTCCTTGAATTGGACTTAAAAAAATAAATAAATAAACTATAATCATATTCAGTATCTGCTGTGAACTCCGTCCAGAGTTTTCATTTCCCTGATGTTTTGATTCGCACAGGGAGGACCGTGAACGCCTTAAGTCACTTCCTGATCTGTAAATGCCCAGTTCTCAGTCATAACAAAATAACTGAACCTCACAACGGATTAAAATAGCTCCAGAATGACAAAATAAACTACAGTCTTGATTGCTTCTTTAAAACACCTTACTGTTGTTGAATAACAAGCACAATTACAGATTGATTTATAATAATTGTCTTTTGAGATTTATTTTCATATTGATTTCTTAAATAAATGTAGAATCCTTGACATTTTCTGCACTTAAGAGGATCTTATGAGGAGGTAAGATCTTCCGCACATTTAAAAAAATGTAACTAATTTTTATAAATCTGTACAAAATAATAAAATGCTTCTGTAGATTTATTCCAAATGAAATTTTATTATTAAATTCCCTCATATTGATGGTCTGGGTTGCCAGTGTGTGCACCTTTTCACTTGAGATGTGTAACTGATGCTTTTCTAGTTCACTAACAGATGTCATCTAGTTTTTGACTGATGAATTATGAAAGCCCCGTTTTTGGTTTGCCAAATCTGACGCCAGGCTTCCTGGTGTCGTCCAGCTCACTGAGCAGCGTCACTCATCGAGACGTGTTGTTGTGCGTTTGGCACACTAATTAATCCGCTTGCGTAATCCCATTGGCTGCTCTGATCACAGTTGGGTTAGGAGAGCAGAGGCTCTGCCTGTACATCATAACCACAAGGAGTTTTCAGGAGCACACTGGATTAGATATCTCTATTTTCCATCACAGTCAAGTAGCAGGTGCAGTGCAGACCAGTTTTTATTTTTTATTTTTTTTATTAGGCAGGCTATTTGCAGCATTTACTGGGAGACACAGGTTGCATCTCATCATGCATGTAGATGTAATTACCCTCCACTCTGTAATGTTTTCCACCTCAGCTGCATTCAACCTCTTCACATCAAACATTGAATAATTAGTTATTTTTTTCATGAGCACGTGATCAGCTGTTTGGGGAAGGTCAGCCTGAACGTTGTCTGAAAGCCTGGGCTCCCATGATGCCTTGCGTTCACAGCGGGCGCTGCTGGAGCAGAAGCAGCGGCGGAAACGTCAGGAGCCCATGATGGTCCAGCCCAACACCGAGGCCCGGCCCCGCCGCAACAGGACGCGGCACTGCGACGAGCAGGACCCGCTGGTGGAGTCTCAACTCAGCATCAGCAGCGACGTCATCCTTGATGGTGAGAGAATCAAACGCAGGAATCTCTTACGTGGTCACTGTCGCAAAAGAGTGTTTTTTTTTATTAAAAGCAGCATAAATTACATAAAAATGTCTTTCAAGCTATGCATTTAATCATTAAGTACATCAAGCAATGCTAGCTTCCCTCTTATATTTACATGCACAGACTTGATGATTCAGATTATTTTTTCCTAAGACATTCCAAACTCAATTTTGCTAGTTTTATTGTAATTCAACACATGCATCTTCCAAATGTTAAAAGAAAATAAGTCCTGCAGGTTCCTTAAATCCAATATAAAATGAAAGGATTGCAAGATAACCCTGTCATTTATCAATAAATACAAAATAAAGTGATGTTCGTACTGATTGTTGATGCCAGTACGATCATCCAGTTTCATTTTTGATGAATTAAAAAAAAAAATTACCCTTTTTTAGTATTTGACCTGCAGATTATTGGTTATATCAATACAGTTTATTTCTATAATCACACATATATTCCAATTGATCAAATCAACAAGTCCAGTGAAAAGTTATCTTTTAATCATAGATTAGAAGATAACTGGATTCTATTTGTGCATTAACTTCTAACTGAGGAGAACATCATTAGTTCCTCGTCCTCCATCATTTGGCAGATTGATGGAATAAAAACCTGTCCTGTTTAATGTTTTAATGGTGAATCAATCTGTCACCTTAGTTATTAAAGTAAAAAGGTTTTAAGAGGATTAAAATACGTGTTCTGACATGTTTAAGTTGCTGCTCATTGTTATTTTGGTTTCATTCAGAGTCTTAATCAGACATATTTCATAAAAACCAATAACTGAACCACAGTTAATAAAAATGGGGCATTGTATGCAACTTTACATTGTATATTCTTGTTTTGATTGACATCATTTATCAAAAATACTAAACTACCAAAGGTTTTAAGATGGCTTCTAATGATTAAATACAAAACAGTGGATAGAGTGTCTCTCTGTGTAAAGATAACAGAATAATAATAATAACTTTCCAACTGTTGTAGGTATTGATGGACCGGCAGCTTTCCTGGGATCAGAAGCCGGCGATCTGGGAACCAAAATCCAAGTTCGGTCAGTGAGCAAGCCCTCGTCACCGCAGCCCCGCCATCAGTCTCCGCCTCAGCCGCAGAGTCCTGCAGCCGAAGAAACGGAACAAGACGGCGACACCGCCACTCTGCTGGAGCCCAAGACAGACATCCACCAGCTGCTACAGAAACAAGGTCAGCTTGGTGCCAAAAGGTCTCCATTCATTCTGTTTTCTCAGGAAAACAACAGATTTTGTTTGGTTGCTTTCTTTTAAAAAAAAAAAAGATTTCAACTATTATATTTTTTTTGCATTGTTAGCTCTTTGTGTGTATGCTGCTTTAATCTGAACTCATAGCCAGTGTTTAGACGTGATCCTTGAACCAGGTCTTCCATTAATCGGATCGTGTCCCAGACTCCAGCGCTTCTCTGCCATGAGACTGTCATACAGCAGCAGTCTTCAGTCAGAGGATTCTTCAGACTTGTTGGAAGACAGACTGCTACTGCAGACCCTTCCAGCCCAAATCCCCAAAGATTCTTTGTAGTTTCTTTAACGATATAATTTGTGACATTTAATTTCCCTTTGGGATAAATAAGATATTTTTGAACTGAATTGAGCTAACTTATTTATCACTTTTAAATGCTATGCCAAGTTAGAATATTCACTGTATTATAATTTCTGTCCTTTCCTGAGATGCTTTAGCACCAGTGGACCACCACTTCTTTCCATCAGTGAATTAAAGTTGGGTCTAGCGGCAGCCAAGAGCTACGTCTTGGCTGATAAATCCAATTACCAATGAGCAGACAGATGCCTCAGGCCTTCCGTCTGCTGGAATCATTTTACATCTGCATGACTGCCTGGCTCCTAGTGTTAAGCCTCATAACAAAAAAACTCTGGCATTTGCAGAGTAGGAAGAGCTGAGTCATTCTCATCCTGTTTCTGATTTGAAATGATCCAGTAATTATTTGAATTGTTAGATTTTTTATTTTTTTTGCATAGAAGAGCAGCCAGCCGTCTCCCTGTGGAAGAAGAAATGCCCCGTAGATCATTCCAGAGAAATAGGAGTCAGACATTTCCCAAGTGTTGCATAATACATAGAAATACTTTTCATGTATCGAAGAGCAGAACGAGGCGTCTTCTTTAATCCTCTCCAGAGATTTATTTAAAAAGAAATCTTGTGCTGGAGGATTTCCGCCACGTTTTCTGCCTTCATGCCTTGCGTGAAAAAGCTTCCCAATAGGAATTCCCGTTTTGCCGATCTGTGCTCATGCTTTTTCCCCTCGTGCCGTTCGACAGGTCTGTGTGAAAGCATGAACTTTGATGAAGCCAGCGAGCACGGAGACGAGGCAAACGAGGAACGGACGAGTTCTTTGTTCTCCAATGCCGACGCACCCAGACCCGCCTCGGCTTCCAGCGGCAAAAACGCTCCTGTGAGTTTTTCACCAACTTCTACCACTCGCTTACCGACTCATTCAGGTAATTCCAGGAAAATTAAGTGCTGCATTCTTCCCCTTTTATCCCAGGAGGCAGTAATCCCCGGATCACTCTCTGCAGAAAGCGTCCTTGCAGACGCAGCCAACCTGGAGGAGTTTGTGCTGCTGCCGGCTCCTCGCGGCGTCATCTTTAAATGCAGGATTACTCGGGACAAGAAGGGCATGGACCGCGGCCTCTACCCCACCTACTTCATGCACATGGAACGAGACGAAGAAAGAAAGGTGAAAGCCAGACAAATGAACTTATGTTACTCACGAAGTCAGGTCCCTAGTTTTAATTCTACAATATCTTTTTCTCTGCAGGCGTTTTTGTTGGCTGGAAGAAAGAGAAAGAAGAGCAAAACATCCAACTACTTGATTTCAGTGGATGCCACGGATCTGACACGAGACGGAGAGAGCTTCATCGGCAAACTGAGGCGAGCCGAATGCTTTTTCGTAGTTTTCACAAAGAGACTATATAGTTTTAAACATTATAGTTTCTTAGATAATCAAATAGATGTAGAATAATAAAAGTAAGGTATGTGTTTTTTTTTGTCCATTTAATTCTAAGATGCTGCTTATCAATTTGGAATTAAGAGTTAATGAATTTCAAACAAATCTCTAAAAAATTTGGGAATCATCCCGCTCAGGTTTGTTCTCTCTGAATGCACAACTGAAGTCCTGATTTCTTAAAAATGGTGAATTAGGCCTTTAGCTTTGCTCAGAAACATAAACAAATAAATGCTCCAAAAGCACATAAACAATTTAACTAGGAAGTCCCAAAACATCCCAGAATAACATCCAAAGCTCTAAAGAGCTCACTTGCCTCAGTTAAGGTCAGAGTTCATGATCTAACAATAAAAGAGTGACTGGGCAAAATGGCTGCCACGGGAAAGTTTCAAGGCTAGAACCACTGCTGACCTAAACAAACACATTTGTGGGCATGTTGGTTTAACAGAAATAGTTTTAAAATATATATATATATATATATATATATATATATGCATGTGTTTTCTCTTTAACCAGGTCCAACTACACGGGTACTAAATTCACAGTGTATGACAACGGCATCAATCCCGGCAAAAACCTCGGGATGCTGCTGGAAGAAAGCAACACACGACAGGAGCTGGCTGCAGTCTGCTATGTGAGCCAGTGGCAAAAAACCAAGATGCTGTTGAGCGTGTCCTTTATGGTGACATTATCACATTCTTTGTGCAATCCTTTTTTTTTTTTGTGTCAGGATACCAACCTGCTGGGATTCAAAGGTCCACGTAAAATGACCGTTCTCCTCCCAGGGATGAACTTGAACTATGAGCGGATCCCTGTAAGGCCTCAAAATGTGAGTCCAACAGAAAAAAGGTTTATGCAAAAGTATTTCCTCTGAACTCTGCAGTGTTGGCTGTGTCGTTAATTATCTTTAACTCTCCTCGCCTGACCTGTTACGTTAGGTGGACGACCATATCTTAGTAAATTTGCAGTTATGTCATACATACTGGATTAAGAATGCTGGTTAATAAACTAAATCTGCTTGAAACTTCTCAACACAACTTTCTTTGTGTTATGTTCTTTAGTCTTTTGTGGCAGTGGTGTCATTCTAACAGTGCACTTCAACAGAGATGATAGTAACATGTCCAAGATAATGTCATCAGTTGGTTCTCATTGTCAACTTCTCTGGGATCTGAGTTGTAGTTAAGGTTTTAACATGTGAATCAGCTGCTCCCACTTTTAAAAACATTTGTTACCATGGATATGCATTATGACAACTGTCTGAAAGTAAAAAAAAAAAAAAAGTGAGAGCAACAATTCTTCCAAAACCGAGGAAATAACTGTCCATTAAAGCAACGCCTCAGCCAAAAAGAACAGATCAGAATGATGAACTACCTAAAGGAGTTCTGTTACGTTGCCACCATGCTGCAACCATGACCGGTGCAATTCTGGAACAATTTGCTGATTAGATGTCTTCTGAAGACAAATTGTTGCACAGGATCTTATTTATAAATTGTTGATAGTGAGGGGTGTGTATATTTTCTGGAGGTAGCATTAGCATGTTTTGGTTTATGTGGCAGGAACAAGAGACCCTGGTGAGCAGGTGGCAGAGCAACGTGATGGAAAACCTGATTGAGTTGCACAACAAGGCCCCCGTTTGGAACGAAGACACCCAGTCTTATGTTCTGAACTTCCACGGCCGCGTAACACAAGCTTCGGTGAAAAACTTCCAGATAGTACACGACAACGACCGTGAGTGTTTACTTCAATGTGTGGCATCGATGTTGACTGTTTTTTTTTTTGTTTGTTTTGTTTTTTGACTGTCGACTGAACACGGCGTTTCCTCCAACCACAGCTGACTACATCATCATGCAGTTTGGAAGAGTTGCCGAAGACATCTTCACCCTCGACTACAGCTACCCTATGTGTGCTCTTCAAGCTTTTGCCATTGGCCTGTCGAGCTTTGACAACAAGCTGGCCTGTGAGTAACGGGAGGGTGTCCTGCAAGCAAGCCAGCTGGCGTGTTTCACTCGTCTTTCTTTTTGATTTTCATGCTGTAAAACAGCTTTACACGGGTAGTTTCATATGATTTGAACCATCTGCGTTCAGCTGCTGTTAATATGTAAAACATGTACAGGCTAAAAGAGAAAACTCATTCCATCTTATGAGACACCATGTACAAGAAGAGCTGATGTCATGCTTATAACCTCATGTAAAGATATATGAACTGAACTGATCTTGTATTCTGTTGTTTCTACTCTATTTAATCCTTTTTCCCTCTGGCGCCATCTGCAGGCACAAAGTTTAATCCCCTAAATAGAAAAGTGGTCAGTTATTTTTTGTTTGCCTTTATTTTGTTTACAAATTCAGTTATAATTAATATTATTATTGCCACCTATTTTAATTGCCCCTTGTGTCTAAAGTGCATTTTTATGCATGGATGTTTTATTTTTGTGACTGAAATGTTAGTTTTGGCGTCACAAACACATAAATGCACCATTGCACATTTTAAAAAATACAATACACATTAATTTTATTTTTTTTTTGGATTGATTTACTCCTTTTACCAGAATATAAAGACAATCTTTTTTTTTATTCCTGTTATAACACTGGTGAGCTGTTATTTTGGTGAACAGATGCACAAACTGTGATTTTTGTTTGTTTGTTTTTTGTATTAATTACAAAAGCCAAACATAAGTTAAATGAAAATTTGTACTCCCCATATATAATTTCTCTCTACATGGTAGTCAGCCATGTGTAGGTGCCTCATTTTTCTTTCTTTTTCTTCTATAAGACGTGCAGAAGTAAGAATTTCACACAAATCCACAAACGTTATCGAAACGCTACACATGTAGGCTCAAATATATACATACAGTCTGAAGTACAGACTTCATATGTGACCGCTCTGCTCAGCAGAATTTTAAGTTTACCTACTTTAAACGGCTAATTAGCCAAGACTAATTTAGCTAATATCATTGGGGTGTGCAGTTATATTTGAGTATATATTTACAATTTTAACTGTGGATCAGAGAAGACTTCATAAGAAGTTCAAACTTTAACTCTTTGTTTTTAAAAAAATGTTAGGTTTATATTGTATTATCCTCTCCTGAAATAATGCCTCAAATGGCCCTCTGGAGCTCTCCACCTGTTACACTCCTCATGTGCTACACAGTTTCTTACAAATATTTCAAAAATCACTTTTGTCTGAACTCTACATGGCAGATTGTGCAATAAACTGTTGAAGAATTTAGATTTCCATAAAAAATTACCATCATGTTTCTCTGTTCCTGCAAAGTGAGTTTAGTGAAAAACTTCCCAGTCTGAAATGTATGCCTTTATTAGAACCAATACAAATGTTACAATTTCTCAATTCCTGTTTTTACATTTAATTATGTGTGAAAAAGAATTTTATTGACTGAAAACAATTTTCATAAACATTTCAATTTGATTCTGGGAAATTTGAAAAGGGAACTCAAAAGTGCTTATTTCCACTGATGTACGGTCTTTTAAAGAAGAAAAAATAAAGAACTTGTAAAAACAAATCAACTGTCAATCCTTTTTGGTGAAAACTTCATTGCAGAACTGTGCACTTTATGTTAACCAGAACATTTTCTAACATTTCTAAATGCTGCATATTGTCATGAACACTTTCTGACAGACTATTTCTGATTTAATTCTCATCAGTCGAGAATATTAATCTCTTCAGATAACTTTTTGTACTTGATCAGGTAGTATGGGTAGCACTGGCAGCTGTCAAACACTATAAACATCAGAGGGTTTTGCTTGTTGTCGACGCAGGCATTGTAGAGACTGACCTTGGCGTTGGGCGGTCGCCGGTAGTTATGTTTCCCCAAGCAAACTCTTCCCACCAGGACTTTGGCCAGAAACATGCAACCAACCTCATCGTACTCGTTTGCTTCTGTGTACTCGTGGGACATGAGCGCATTGGTAGCAAAGTAAGAGCCGAACCCGTGGGAGTGTCCGTTGAGGCCGGCCACCCGGGGGTCAAAGCCGTGGAGGCAGATGCTCTCTGAGGCGACCTTTGTGGTCCCGTGGAAGAGATGTCTCTCCAGAGGTCCCTCGGCTCCCGTGTGGTGTTTCTGCATGTGTGTTTTCTGCCTGTGACGACAACGCAGGTTTATTTTATTTTTTTATTTAATTATTACTTGACTTTTTGTGTTGCAATTCTCTAAATAATAAGGCCACAACCTTTGGTACTTGTCCCAGTGCAGCAGGTTCTGGATCTGCTGGATGCTGATGATGTCGACCTTGGTCTCTGGCAGGTTTTCGTGGAAGAACTTTTTGATGCTCCGGGATGCCTGAGTCCCAGCCGGAACATCAACCAGGAGGTAATCCTCTTCTGAGCCCTGAAGCCAGACCGGAGGGTACCAGGAGCTGAACTCCTGCAGAGGATCTACGCTGAAGTTAGCCGCAGCAGCGATGGCCTCACAATTATCTAAGTCAGACTGGACTCCAGTCCTAAAAGCAAGAAGAGTTTTAGAAAATATAAATATGTCTAACAAAGATGCAACAGACGGAAAGGGAAAGATCCAGAATACAAACTTTAGGTAAGGATACATGGACTCTGGTGAGCGGTAGGCAGGTCTGCAACAAATTTGTCTCTGGAAGCCGGTGCTGATTCTGGTCTGGGTCATACTGGTGAAGTCCACCTCGTACTTGTGCTTACCGATGCTGAAGGAACATTTTAGCTCTTTTTCACTCATCTTTTTCAGGAGAAGGGCAGACAAGTCCTAGAAAGACATGAACATGAGCGTACTTCGAGTTCAGTCATTCACACAGCGGCGGTGAAATTAAGCTGTAAGTTGAAAGCTGTAGGTCAAAACTGGAGCAGGTGAAAATCTACAGCAGAAAAACCCAGAGGGTCCAGTCATATCAGTGCTTTTCAGCAGCAGTTGGATTACAATATAACATCCCTCAGGGGTTTCTGGATATACTCTGCCCCTGGTGTATTTTTTAAAAAAAATATGTTTCTTTTAATTTTCTTGTTGAGGACTTTCAAATTTATATGTCTCTGAAAGTGAATAAAATTGCATTCAAAATCGTGAAAAACTGACTTTAAACACAAATACTGAATGGAAATTAATGTCACAATCTTCAAGAAACCCATCTTCTAACCTTATATGCTGTAGCTCCTTTCATGGGGATTTCATCTTCCAAAGTGGGTTCCTCATATTGATCAATCCACAAATCGTAACTTCAACTACAGTAAACTGTGATAAATACATGTGTATTTTACAAGTTACTCTTAACTTGTAAAATAAGTCATTCCCAGCTCCAAGTTTCGACTTCAGAGGTAAATGAATGACCGCTCAACCCTGTTTCCCTGCCTCATGCGCAGCTGTTTTGGACAGCCATTAACTGAAAACTGTGGTTTTGATACACTGCAAACTTAAACCAAAGGAGAATTAATAAAACCAAAAAAGCAAAAGTTACCGCGCTGTACTCTTTGTAGTCCATGCCCTCACACCAGTAGATTTTGCTCTTGCTTGGAAAGTGAGGGTTTGTTTCTACGCTCTCCGAGTTAGTAAGTCGCCTAACTGCATCATACTCTGAGAGATCCTCCAGCTCCATTGTTTCAAAGTCCAGGACGTGGTATTTTTCCCTAAAAGGAAATTCAAAACAATTACAATCATTAGAATCCATAAATTGATGTCTAAATTATTGGTAGTTGAACCAAAACTCACTTGTCTATGAGGGTAACGTCGCTCTGTTCAGCACAACAGTAGCTCCTCTCCAGTAAGACCTGAGCGCGAGGTGAGAGGTCGATCCATTGGTGGGTCTTTATAGACCACAGCTGCCAGTGGAAAGGGTAAGGTGTGTGGTGCATCTTACACTTTACCCCTGCATCACATGCACCCAGAAGGAAGTTATCGCAGATGCGGACATCAGGGGAGACCTTTGTGTGAAACGATAAGAGATCAGGTTTCTTGGGTTCAACATCTAGGTCGCCGGAAACACTTGTAGGTGGTTGGATAGCAGGTGGGGGCTTTATGGTTGCAATGGTGCCAGGCTGATATCCTGGTGGAGAATGAGTGATGAGGAGAGGCAGTGACACAGAAATCGGGTTGACAAGACTCTGGTTTGGTTGATTTGTGTGGGGCGGCGTTGGCAGGCAGCTGTGGGAGAAAGTCAGCAACACACAGGAGGTGTTCTGGATCTGCAGCTGAAGGCTGGAGGTTTCCGCCACACTGGATGTGTTTTCTCTCTCACAGGAAGCGGTGATGTCCCCCTGCTTCACAGGAAGAGGTGTTAAGTTGATACTGATGCCGTAAGGTTTGACCGTCCAGGTGACGCCGACTTTCAGGGATCTCACGGCATCCCACACCGGGAGGCTGGTGTTGGTGTCGGCAGGCACTTCCAGGAGGAGAAGGGATGAATTGAGCATCATGGCTTTGGGACTGTCAGATGGGCCCTTTGGGGCTTTGGGTGCCAACTTTCTTTTTTTTCGTCTCCCACTTGAAACATCAGACATCTTTGACTTCCTATTTGACATTGGAGAAAATAATTTTGGGCACATTGGAATAAACAGCAAAAATAGTTAAAAGATGTGTTGAATAATTTAGGAAGAGCTCTTGGATAAATATAAAAGACATTTGATCTTATTTTGCAGTGAATGACTTCGAGTTAGCTCTTGAAAACATACAAAGGTAGCATCAGCAAAATAAATGTATGAGCTGAACTAATTTCTAATTAAGCTAGTAGCTACAATGTAGCACGAGCTCTGTTGCTGCAGCTAGCTAAATAAAATAGAAACGCGGTAATAATTAATTAACCTACCGTTAGTGCCTTACCGTGGATGAAATATTGAGGAGTCAACTGTCTCTACAAAGAGAAAACTCGATTTTAAGACCGAAGTTTTTATTGTTGAAAAGTGAAGGTAACTTTCCAGAAGGTTAATGACGACGACCTTTATTCTAATCAGGCGAGTATGGAAAAACTTTATTACAAAAAAGACGTAAAATAAACAAGTCTACAGAATAATATGAAATTAATGCACATGCAATGTTTACATATTTAAAGACATATTTGTCAATAAATTATAGTGTAGTTGTTACCTCAAATGTGCAGGGCTTTTTTTTCTCTTTTTTTTCCACTATGTGTATTAATTTGACAGCCAATTAAAGAAATCCGCCATCTTTTTAAAGGAGGAAAATTAGAAATTACTATCTGCGCGTTCTGGTAATTTAATTTTTCAGTACGTCTAATGAAAAAACAAAATAACAAGTAGTGGGTTTGTTTTTGTTTCAAAATATAAAGTAAACCATCAAAGTACACGTTGTTTTTCTTTTTTGTGTTATCAAACTGTTGGGAAGACACTTAAATTTATTTTGCGTTTGGTTTTTAGAGTTGAAATCACAATAAAAAAACAAAATTGCCGGCAAAAAGTAATTAAATGTAGACTCTTAAAACCTCAGCTTGTTGTACAGCGGAGATTTTTATATTTATGTATATAAGAAACAGCGCCTCCTCCTGTCAGATTGCATGACTGCCATAGAATTAGGTCACTGCCTGGGATACATTTTTTTTTTAAAAAGTCCCATCTTTATTTTTATTTTAAATGTGATTATTTTTATTATTTAAAAAAAATAAAATAAAATATTTAAAAATCGATTGATTATTAAATTTGGACACAGAATAGGTAAATGACTTGCATTTTATTTTTTTTCCATTAAAAAGTAAATGCAACATCAAATAAAATATTATTTTAAGAATTTTATTGATAAATATATGGTTAGCATTTGCAAATAAAGTTTGATTGGCGTTAACACAAACCCAAACATGATTATGCAGCCCATCTGACTAACACTAGCATAATTACATTTCAGCCATACACACTGAAGGTTATTTATTTGCACATGAATATACACAACCACCATTGTTAGAAAGAGAAATCCAAATCATCATTAAAAACAAAAAAACAAAACCAAAACTCTGTTACGAAATTAGCTTTTTGAGTAAATGTACCCTGAAAACATTAAACTGAATGTCAGAGAGTTCAGATCAACAAAAGTTAGAGTTATAGAAACGGTCGCCTAAGTTAAAAGCTTAAAAATCAGCAAGTTTCAGGAAAACATCCACTGGTTCAACCGTCAAAGGGCACTTCTGACAGCCTACCCAGAGGTAGGGAAACACCGCCTCAGTGATGGCGTGTTTGAAGGTGTAGATATGCGTGTTGTTATGCGGGTCATAGAACGACACTTTGCCCTTTTCACAATCCAGCTGCACTCTGATCCTCTGCGGATTTCTTTTCAGACTCAGCCGAGTCAAAGGAGAAGTACCGGCAAAGTACATCTTGTGGTAAAAGTACACACACAGGTAGCCGTTGTTCAGGACTGAAGACACTTTCTCCTTCCTTTTGATGGACTCCTTCGCCACGCCGACAACCCACGCCGTGTTGTCTCCCACGTTCACCTCCCAGGCGTGCTTGCCCGAGGCCATGCCGTCCCGGCCCAGAACGGCCGTGTCAGGGTCGAACCGCTCCGGATTGTTGGGCAGCCTCTGCTTCTCATCGCTGTCGTGGACCGTGGTGAGGTCATCTGACAGGACAAGCCATGGGGCCGCCGTGTTGGGATCCAGAGTGACTGGAGCTGAAGAGAACATGGCAGAGTTCAGGTAACAGTCCCCGATCAGGAATATACCCAAAGGTAGCTGCTTTTCCAAGAGTTATAGGTTTAGCACGTCTGCAGAGACTCACTGTATTTGGCAATTTTATGCATCTTCTCCCACACCTGGAATGTTAAAGAGCCGACGTATTTGGCCACATCTATTAGTGCAGCTGGAGCCATGACTGGCTCTCCTACTGGAACATTTGCCCTGCAAAAGATACAATTAGTTGTTGTTTTTTTATGCGAGTGAAGTGCAATAGCAGAAAGGAAAACATTTAAACAGAAAATGTGTCTTTTTACCTTGCAAGTGTACTTTTGCATTTCTGAAAAAAGAAAAAAAAATAGTCATTTAGGACTTGGAAGCAATACGCATGCATGCCTGCACACCTGTTCTTATCGTAAACTAGCTTACATGAAGGACAGACAGGTCCTCCAGAGCCATCTCCTCCTCCAAAACTCTGATAGTTTCAGACATGGACGACATGCTTCTCTCGATTTCCTCCATCATCTGCCTCATCTGTCCCGTCTTCTGCTCCTCCTCCCTGCGCAGCGTCTCCATCCGGGATTCCTCCTCCACACGAAGGAAGCTGTGGAGTTTGTCAAACTCTTCGTGAGTCCGTCTTTCCACGAATTGAGCCTGAGCCTGAAAGAAAATATTCTTTCACTACAAGCACAAGCTTCAGAGTAGTTTGGGGCTTCTATGTAGTTTTGGATTTTTTTGTTTTTCAAACAAATCTGAAATATCTGTACCAGTACAACCATTTTTAATTTTTTTTTATCAAAAGTCACCTATTGAGTAGAAATCTGACTGCTAAAGACGAGTTGCAAGAAGTAGTTGTTTAAAAATACCAATTTGTAATTTACCACAAGCCAGATAGGATATATGCAAAACTTTACATGGAGGAAAACTAAGAATGTGCATTGTCACAAACACACCATGCGTAGGGTGAAACATGGTGGTGGCAGCATCATGCTGAGAGAATATCTTCGGCTGGGAAGACGAGGTACTGCACCTGAATGTGTGTGACTGCATCCTCACAGTTTTTCTTCATTTTGTCAAATGCGTCCCTCTTCTCCTGCAGCGAGCTAATAGCCGACTTCATTTTCTCCTGCATGAGTAATTAAAAGTGAAGCTTGTAATGCATAAGACCTTATAACATTAGAAGGGAACATGTTTGCAGTATTTACCTTCACATCCAGAACTGCTTCGCTGATAGGACAGCAGTCGTGCTGCTTGTGTTTTCTTGAGGTGTGGCAGACCACACAGATGGGCTCTTTGTCCAACAAGCAATACAGCTTGAGCTTCTCGTTGTGGACAGGGCACATCTCTCCTGGATCGCAGTACAGCTCCCCTCCCGTCTCCTCCACAGGGAGGCTCTCCTCCTGCACACACGACTCACACAGGTTCTTCAGGGTCAGACTGGGCACGGGGTCGTCCAGGTTCTGGGTTCTACACAGCGGGCAGTCCCGTCTTCGCCCCCTTCCGGTCCAGTACTGTTGCAAGCAGGGAGCACAGAAGCTGTGGGTGCACTTGAGGACCACCGGGTCCCTGAAGATGGCGCAGCAAATGGGACAGGTCAGGTCCTCCTCGGGCAGAGACAGCCTGCCTGCCATTCTGACTCTTCACTCCTTGTTTACCCTGAAAGTGAAAGTGGGGCAAAGTGATCAGACACAGGAGAGCCAGAGGCAGCAGCAGCAGACTGTGTGAAGCTGCGTCAGAGGCAGAAGCCCTTACAGAGCAAATTAAGATTCACAAACAGGCAAAAGCAAATCAAAAAGAAGAAAAACTGACAGAAGTACGAGTCTGACTGTAAACACTTCCTGTTTCCTGTTGTGCTGAGTCACCCGAGAAGGTGGAGACAGAATGAGAGAAGAGGCAGTTTAACCCTTTACTGCCTTCTCTCATTCTGTTCAGTCTCAACAGGAAAAAATGAAGCACCTAGAACACGTGTCAAACTCAAGGCCCGCGGGCCACATGTGGCCCGCCATGTCATTTTGTAGACCGATAATTGACTTAAAATAGGTTTTGAGCACAAATTAACTAAAAACTACATCTCCCACAATGCATTCCGATTGTTACCAGCCAGCATTACGGCGTCTCGCCACTAGAGAGCAGCAGAGTCACCTCAAGCTGCTTATTGATTTTCCCAGCGAATAAAACTGAGACATCGACAGACAAGCTAACATGAAAACGTCCAAGAAAAGAAACATCGATTTACAAGTAAGACTGTGAATGAAGATGTGTGTGAGTTGGTGTCAGGGCGGCAGGTCGCGCTAGACGTTATCTTGACCGACAACATAAAAAAATCGGTCATGTACTATTTTTATCCGTGAAATTACATTCATATTAACATCGGCTATTTATTTGCATTTTATGCGGTTTAGTTAATATTCACTGTGAATCCAGATCCCATCACAGATTAAGCAGATCAATGCATCTACATTTTTCTTGTAGTGACAAAAACTAAAAATTTTTTAATGGTAAAGAATTCTTTTTATTTTTGAACCCTTGTTTATATTGAAGTGTAGATTTTATTTTTGAACCCTTATTTATATTGAAGTGTAGATTGTCTGAAGGACCTTAGACATGCTTTGCCCCATATGGGGATTGAACCGCTGACCTCAGCATTACCAGCAGGGTGCTCTAAGCTGCTGAGCTAACCTACCTTAGAAACTGTTGAGTGTAGTGGTTATCATGTTTGCTTTACATGCAAAAGGTTGGTTTGAAACCAGACAGAAACAGATTTTGCAAAGGTCAACAAGGGTTCTGTGGTGTCATGGTCTGTACTCTGATTCCAGGCATCCCAGTACAACCCCCAGTTAAAATTTTCATCCGTTGGATCTCACATCATCAACTTTGGAACCTCAAACTGAAACAAAGCAAAGAAGTTCAGTTCCTGTATTGTAGTGGTTATCACGTTTGCTTTACACGCAATAGGTCTCTGGTTGGAAACCAGACAGTAATGGCTTTTGTAGGTTATGCATCTCTTGAGGTGCATTGAGACAATAAGAGCCTTCCTCTTTCGTGATGGTTAATTTGCCAATCGACTTCAATGTAGGCTTCTTTGAAATCGAAGCTACTTTACTTCAATTACCATTTGGCAGTTCTATGGCGTAATGCTCAAGGCTCGCGTGCCACATGTGGCCCCCCAGCATTTTATAGACCAATGATTGACTTAAAACAGGTTTTGAGCACGAATTGACTACAAACTACATCTCCCACAATGCATTCCGATTGTTACCAGCCAACATTACGGCTTCTCGCACTAGAGAGCATAAGAGTCGCCTCAAGCTGCTTATTGATTTTCCCAGCGAATAAAACTGAGACATCGACAGACAAGCTAACATGAAAACGTCCAAGAAAAGAAACATCGATTTACAAGTAAGACTGTGAATGAAGATGTGTGTGAGTTGGTGTCAGGGCGGCAGGTCGCGCTAGACGTTATCTTGACCGACAACATAAAAAAATCGGTCATGTACTATTTTTATCCGTGAAATTACATTCATATTAACATCGGCTATTTATTTGCATTTTATGCGGTTTAGTTAATATTCACCGTGAATCCAGATCCCATCACAGATTAAGCAGATAAATGCATCTACATTTTTCTCGTGGTGACAAAAACTAAAAAATTTTTAATGGTAAAGAATTCTTTTTATTTTTGAACCCTTGTTTATATTGAAGTGTAGATTTTATTTTTGAACCCTTGTTTATATTGAAGTGTAGATTTTATTTTTGAACCCTTGTTTATATTGAAGTGTAGATTGTCTGAAGGACCTTAGACATGCTTTGCCCCATATGGGGATTGAACTGCTGACCTTGGCATTACCAGCAGGGTGCTCTAAGCTGCTGAGCTAACCTACCTTAGAAACTGTTGAGTGTAGTGGTTATCATGTTTGCTTTACATGCAAAAGGTCTGGTTTGAAACCAGACAGAAACAGATTTTGCAAAGGTCAACAAGGGTTCTGTGGTGTCATGGTCTGTACTCTGATTCCAGGCATCCCAGTACAACCCTTAGTTAAAATTTTCATGCGTTGGATGTCACATCATCAACTTTGGAACCTCAAACTGAAACAGAGCAAAGAAGTTCAGTTCCTGTAGTGTAGTGGTTATCATGTTTGCTTAACACGCAATAGGTCTCTGGTTCGAAACCAGACAGAAACAGATTTTGCAAAGGTCAACAAGGGTTCTGTGGTGTCATGGTCTGTACTCTGATTCCAGGCATCCCAGTACAACCCTTAGTTAAAATTTTCATTTCTTTGGATCTCACATCAACTTTGGAACCTCAAACTGAAACACAGTAACAAAGTTCAGTTCCTGTAGTGTAGTGGTTATCATGTTTGCTTAACATGCAATAGGTCTCTGGTTCAAAACCAGACAGAAACAAATTTTGCAAGGGTTCTGTGGTGTCATGGTCTGTACTCTGATTCCAGGCATCCCAGTACAACCCTGAGTTAAAATTTTCATGAGTTGGATCTCACATCATCAACTTTGGAACCTCAAACTGAAACAAAGCAAACAAGTTCAGCTCCTTTAGTGTAGTGGTTATCACGTTTGCTTTACATGCAAAAGGTCTGGTTTGAAACCAGACAGAAACAGATTTTGCAAAGGTCAACATGGGTTCTGTGGTGTCATGGTCTGTACTCTGATTCCAGGCATCCCAGTACAACCCTTAGTTAAAATTTTCATGCGTTGGATGTCACATCATCAACTTTGGAACCTCAAACTGAAACACAGCAAAGAAGTTCAGTTCCTGTAGTGTAGTGGTTATCATGTTTGCTTTACACGCAATAGGTCTCTGGTTGGAAACCAGACAGAAACAGATTTTGCAAAGGTCAACAAGGGTTCTGTGGTGTCATGGTCTGTACTCTGATTCCAGGCATCCCAGTACAACCCCCAGTTAAAATTTTCATCTGTTGGATCTCACATCATCAACTTTGGAACCTCAAACTGAAACACAGCATCAAAGTTCAGTTCCTGTAGTGTAGTGGTTATCATGTTTGCTTTACACGCAATAGGTCTCTGGTTCAAAACCAGACAGAAACAATTTTTGCAAGGGTTCTGTGGTGTCATGGTCTGTACTCTGATTCCAGGCATCCCAGTACAACCCTTAGTTAAAATTTTCATTTCTTTGGATCTCACATCATCAACTTTGGAACCTCAAACTGAAACACAGCAAAGAAGTTCAGTTCCTGTAGTGTAGTGGTTATCATGTTTGCTTTACACGCAATAGGTCTCTGGTTCGAAACCAGACAGAAACAGATTTTGCAAAGGTCAACAAGGGTTCTGTGGTGTCATGGTCTGTACTCTGATTCCAGGCATCCCAGTACAACCCTGAGTTAAAATTTTCATGAGTTGGATCTCACATCATCAACTTTGGAACCTCAAACTGAAACAAAGCAAAGAAGTTCAGTTCCTGTATTGTAGTGGTTATCACGTTTGCTTTACACGCAATAGGTCTCTGGTTGGAAACCAGACAGTAATGGCTTTTGTAGGTTATGCATCTCTTGAGGTGCATTGAGACAATAAGAGCCTTCCTCTTTCGTGATGGTTAATTTGCCAATCGACTTCAATGTAGGCTTCTTTGAAATTGAAGCTACTTTACTTCAATTACCATTTGGCAGTTCTATGGCGTAATGCTCAAGGCTCGCGTGCCACATGTGGCCCCCCAGCATTTTATAGACCAATGATTTACTTAAAACAGGTTTTGAGCACGAATTGACTACAAACTACATCTCCCACAATGCATTCCGATTGTTACCAGCCAGCATTACGGCGTCTCGCCACTAGAGAGCAGCAGAGTCGCCTCAAGCTGCTTATTGATTTTCCCAGCGAATAAAACTGAGACATCGACAGACAAGCTAACATGAAAACGTCCAAGAAAAGAAACATCGATTTACAAGTAAGATTGTGAATGAAGATGTGTGTGAGTTGGTGTCAGGGCGGCAGGTCGCGCTAGACGTTATCTTGACCGACAACATAAAAAAATCGGTCATGTACTATTTTTATCCGTGAAATTACATTCATATTAACATCGGCTATTTATTTGCATTTTATGCGGTTTAGTTAATATTCACCGTGAATCCAGATCCCATCACAGATTAAGCAGATAAATGCATCTACATTTTTCTTGTAGTGACAAAAACTAAAAAATTTTTAATGGTAAAGAATTCATTTTATTTTAGAACCCTTGTTTATATTGAAGTGTAGATTTTATTTTTGAACCCTTGTTTATATTGAAGTGTAGATTTTATTTTTGAACCTTTGTTTATATTGAAGTGTAGATTTTATTTTTGAACCCTTGTTTATATTGAAGTGTAGATTGTCTGAAGGACCTTAGACATGCTTTGCCCCATATGGGGATTGAACTGCTGACCTTGGCATTACCAGCAGGGTGCTCTAAGCTGCTGAGCTAACCTACCTTAGAAACTGTTGAGTGTAGTGGTTATCATGTTTGCTTTACATGCAAAAGGTCTGGTTTGAAACCAGACAGAAACAGATTTTGCAAAGGTCAACAAGGGTTCTGTGGTGTCATGGTCTGTACTCTGATTCCAGGCATCCCAGTACAACCCTTAGTTAAAATTTTCATGCGTTGGATGTCACATCATCAACTTTGGAACCTCAAACTGAAACACAGCAAAGAAGTTCAGTTCCTGTAGTGTAGTGGTTATCATGTTTGCTTAACACGCAATAGGTCTCTGGTTCGAAACCAGACAGAAACAGATTTTGCAAAGGTCAACAAGGGTTCTGTGGTGTCATGGTCTGTACTCTGATTCCAGGCATCCCAGTACAACCCTTAGTTAAAATTTTCATGCGTTGGATGTCACATCATCAACTTTGGAACCTCAAACTGAAACACAGCAAAGAAGTTCAGTTCCTGTAGTGTAGTGGTTATCATGTTTGCTTAACACGCAATAGGTCTCTGGTTTGAAACCAGACAGAAACGAATTTTGCAAGGGTTCTGTGGTGTCATGGTCTGTACTCTGATTCCAGGCATCCCAGTACAACCCTTAGTTAAAATTTTCATGCGTTGGATGTCACATCATCAACTTTGGAACCTCAAACTGAAACACAGCAAAGAAGTTCAGTTCCTGTAGTGTAGTGGTTATCATGTTTGCTTAACACGCAATAGGTCTCTGGTTGGAAACCAGACAGAAACAGATTTTGCAAAGGTCAACAAGGGTTCTGTGGTGTCATGGTCTGTACTCTGATTCCAGGCATCCCAGTACAACCCTTAGTTAAAATTTTCATGCGTTGGATCTCACATCATCAACTTTGGAACCTCAAACTGAAACAAAGCAAACAAGTTCAGCTCCTTTAGTGTAGTGGTTATCACGTTTGCTTTACACGCAATAGGTCTCTGGTTGGAAACCAGACAGAAACAGATTTTGCAAAGGTCAACAAGGGTTCTGTGGTGTCATGGTCTGTACTCCGATTCCAGGCATCCCAGTACAACCCCCAGTTAAAATTTTCATCCGTTGGATCTCACATCATCAACTTTGGAACCTCAAACTGAAACACAGCAAAGAAGTTCAGTTCCTGTAGTGTAGTGGTTATCATGTTTGCTTTACACGCAATAGGTATCTGGTTCGAAACCAGACAGAAACAGATTTTGCAAAGGTCAACAAGGGTTCTGTGGTGTCATGGTCTGTACTCTGATTCCAGGCATCCCAGTACAACCCTTAGTTAAAATTTTCATGCGTTGGATGTCACATCATCAACTTTGGAACCTCAAACTGAAACACAGCAAAGAAGTTCAGTTCCTGTAGTGACGTGGTTATCATGTTTGCTTAACACGCAATAGGTCTCTGGTTCAAAACCAGACAGAAACAAATTTTGCAAGGGTTCTGTGGTGTCATGGTCTGTACTCTGATTCCAGGCATCCCAGTACAACCCTTAGTTAAAATTTTCATGCGTTGGATCTCACATCATCAACTTTGGAACCTCAAACTGAAACAAAGCAAACAAGTTCAGCTCCTTTAGTGTAGTGGTTATCATGTTTGCTTTACACGCAATAGGTCTCTGGTTCAAAACCAGACAGAAACAGATTTTGCAAAGGTCAACAAGGGTTCTGTGGTGTCATGGTCTGTACTCTGATTCCAGGCATCCCAGTACAACCCTTAGTTAAAATTTTCATGCGTTGGATGTCACATCATCAACTTTGGAACCTCAAACTGAAACACAGCAAAGAAGTTCAGTTCCTGTAGTGTAGTGGTTATCATGTTTGCTTAACATGCAATAGGTCTCTGGTTCAAAACCAGACAGAAACAGATTTTGCAAAGGTCAACAAGGGTTCTGTGGTGTCATGGTCTGTACTCTGATTCCAGGCATCCCAGTACAACCCTTAGTTAAAATTTTCATGCGTTGGATCTCACATCATCAACTTTGGAACCTCAAACTGAAACAAAGCAAACAAGTTCAGCTCCTTTAGTGTAGTGGTTATCACGTTTGCTTTACACGCAATAGGTCTCTGGTTGGAAACCAGACAGAAACAGATTTTGCAAAGGTCAACAAGGGTTCTGTGGTGTCATGGTCTGTACTCTGATTCCAGGCATCCCAGTACAACCCTTAGTTAAAATTTTCATGCGTTGGATGTCACATCATCAACTTTGGAACCTCAAACTGAAACACAGCAAAGAAGTTCAGTTCCTGTAGTGACGTGGTTATCATGTTTGCTTAACACGCAATAGGTCTCTGGTTCAAAACCAGACAGAAACAAATTTTGCAAGGGTTCTGTGGTGTCATGGTCTGTACTCTGATTCCAGGCATCCCAGTACAACCCTTAGTTAAAATTTTCATGCGTTGGATCTCACATCAACTTTGGAACCTCAAACTGAAACAAAGCAAACAAGTTCAGCTCCTTTAGTGTAGTGGTTATCACGTTTGCTTTACACGCAATAGGTCTCTGGTTCAAAACCAGACAGAAACAGATTTTGCAAAGGTCAACAAGGGTTCTGTGGTGTCATGGTCTGTACTCTGATTCCAGGCATCCCAGTACAACCCCCAGTTAAAATTTTCATCCGTTGGATCTCACATCATCAACTTTGGAACCTCAAACTGAAACACAGCAAAGAAGTTCAGTTCCTGTAGTGTAGTGGTTATCATGTTTGCTTTACACGCAATAGGTCTCTGGTTCAAAACCAGACAGAAACAGATTTTGCAAGGGTTCTGTGGTGTCATGGTCTGTACTCTGATTCCAGGCATCCCAGTACAACCCTTAGTAAAAATTTTCATGCGTTGGATCTCACATCATCAACTTTGGAACCTCAAACTGAAACAAAGCAAACAAGTTCAGCTCCTTTAGTGTAGTGGTTATTACGTTTGCTTTACACGCAATAGGTCTCTGATTCGAAACCAGACAGAAACAGATTTTGCAAAGGTCAACAAGGGTTCTGTGGTGTCATGGTCTGTACTCTGATTCCAGGCATCCCAGTACAACCCCCAGTTAAAATTTTCATCCGTTGGATCTCACATCATCAACTTTGGAACCTCAAACTGAAACACAGCAACAAAGTTCAGTTCCTGTAGTGTAGTGGTTATCATGTTTGCTTTACACGCAATAGGTCTCTGGTTCAAAACCAGACAGAAACAGATTTTGCAAGGGTTCTGTGGTGTCATGGTCTGTACTCTGATTCCAGGCATCCCAGTACAACCCTTAGTTAAAATTTTCATGCGTTGGATCTCACATCATCAACTTTGGAACCTCAAACTGAAACACAGCAAAGAAGTTCAGTTCCTGTAGTGTAGTGGTTATCATGTTTGCTTAACACGCAATAGGTCTCTGGTTCAAAACCAGACAGAAACAAATTTTGCAAGGGTTCTGTGGTGTCATGGTCTGTACTCTGATTCCAGGCATCCCAGTACAACCCTTAGTTAAAATTTTCATGCGTTGGATCTCACATCATCAACTTTGGAACCTCAAACTGAAACAAAGCAAACAAGTTCAGCTCCTTTAGTGTAGTGGTTATCATGTTTGCTTTACACGCAATAGGTCTCTGGTTCAAAACCAGACAGAAACAGATTTTGCAAAGGTCAACAAGGGTTCTGTGGTGTCATGGTCTGTACTCTGATTCCAGGCATCCCAGTACAACCCTTAGTTAAAATTTTCATGCGTTGGATGTCACATCATCAACTTTGGAACCTCAAACTGAAACACAGCAAAGAAGTTCAGTTCCTGTAGTGTAGTGGTTATCATGTTTGCTTAACACGCAATAGGTCTCTGGTTCAAAACCAGACAGAAACAGATTTTGCAAAGGTCAACAAGGGTTCTGTGGTGTCATGGTCTGTACTCTGATTCCAGGCATCCCAGTACAACCCTTAGTTAAAATTTTCATGCGTTGGATCTCACATCATCAACTTTGGAACCTCAAACTGAAACAAAGCAAACAAGTTCAGCTCCTTTAGTGTAGTGGTTATCACGTTTGCTTTACACGCAATAGGTCTCTGGTTGGAAACCAGACAGAAACAGATTTTGCAAAGGTCAACAAGGGTTCTGTGGTGTCATGGTCTGTACTCTGATTCCAGGCATCCCAGTACAACCCTTAGTTAAAATTTTCATGCGTTGGATGTCACATCATCAACTTTGGAACCTCAAACTGAAACACAGCAAAGAAGTTCAGTTCCTGTAGTGACGTGGTTATCATGTTTGCTTAACACGCAATAGGTCTCTGGTTCAAAACCAGACAGAAACAAATTTTGCAAGGGTTCTGTGGTGTCATGGTCTGTACTCTGATTCCAGGCATCCCAGTACAACCCTTAGTTAAAATTTTCATGCGTTGGATCTCACATCATCAACTTTGGAACCTCAAACTGAAACAAAGCAAACAAGTTCAGCTCCTTTAGTGTAGTGGTTATCATGTTTGCTTTACACGCAATAGGTCTCTGGTTCAAAACCAGACAGAAACAGATTTTGCAAAGGTCAACAAGGGTTCTGTGGTGTCATGGTCTGTACTCTGATTCCAGGCATCCCAGTACAACCCCCAGTTAAAATTTTCATCCGTTGGATCTCACATCATCAACTTTGGAACCTCAAACTGAAACACAGCAAAGAAGTTCAGTTCCTGTAGTGTAGTGGTTATCATGTTTGCTTTACACGCAATAGGTCTCTGGTTCAAAACCAGACAGAAACAGATTTTGCAAGGGTTCTGTGGTGTCATGGTCTGTACTCTGATTCCAGGCATCCCAGTACAACCCTTAGTTAAAATTTTCATGCGTTGGATCTCACATCATCAACTTTGGAACCTCAAACTGAAACACAGCAAAGAAGTTCAGTTCCTGTAGTGAAGTGGTTATCATGTTTGCTTAACACGCAATAGGTCTCTGGTTCAAAACCAGACAGAAACAAATTTTGCAAGGGTTCTGTGGTGTCATGGTCTGTACTCTGATTCCAGGCATCCCAGTACAACCCTTAGTTAAAATTTTCATGCGTTGGATCTCACATCATCAACTTTGGAACCTCAAACTGAAACAAAGCAGACAAGTTCAGCTCCTTTAGTGTAGTGGTTATCACGTTTGCTTTACACGCAATAGGTCTCTGGTTCGAAACCAGACAGAAACAGATTTTGCAAAGGTCAACAAGGGTTCTGTGGTGTCATGGTCTGTACTCTGATTCCAGGCATCCCAGTACAACCCCCAGTTAAAATTTTCATCCGTTGGATGTCACATCATCAACTTTGGAACCTCAAACTGAAACACAGCAAAGAAGTTCAGTTCCTGTAGTGTAGTGGTTATCATGTTTGCTTAACACGCAATAGGTCTCTGGTTCGAAACCAGACAGAAACAGATTTTGCAAGGGTTCTGTGGTGTCATGGTCTGTACTCTGATTCCAGGCATCCCAGTACAACCCTTAGTTAAAATTTTCATGCGTTGGATCTCACATCATCAACTTTGGAACCTCAAACTGAAACAAAGCAAAGAAGTTCAGTTCCTGTAGTGTAGTGGTTATCATGTTTGCTTTACACACAATAGGTCTCTGGTTCGAAACCAGACAGAAACAGATTTTGCAAGGGTTCTGTGGTGTCATGGTCTGTACTCTGATTCCAGGCATCCCAGGACAACCATTGGTTAAAAATTTCATGCATTGGATCTCACATCATCAACTTTGGAACCTCAGACTGAAACAAAGCAAACAAGTTCAGCTCCTTTAGTGTAGTGGTTATCACGTTTGCTTTACACGCAATAGGTCTCTGGTTGGAAACCAGACAGTAATGGCTTTTGTAGGTTATGCATCTCTTGAGGTGCATTGAGACAATAAGAGCCTTCCTCTTTCGTGATGGTTAATTTTCCAATCGACTTCAATGTAGGCTTCTTTGAAATCGAAGCTACTTTACTTCAATTACCATTTGGCAGTTCTATGGCGTAATGCTCAAGGCTCGCGTGCCACATGTGGCCCCCCAGCATTTTATAGACCAATGATTGACTTAAAACAGGTTTTGAGCACGAATTGACTACAAACTACATCTCCCACAATGCATTCCGATTGTTACCAGCCAACATTACGGCTTCTCGCACTAGAGAGCATAAGAGTCGCCTCAAGCTGCTTATTGATTTTCCCAGCGAATAAAACTGAGACATCGACAGACAAGCTAACATGAAAACGTCCAAGAAAAGAAACATCGATTTACAAGTAAGACTGTGAATGAAGATGTGTGTGAGTTGGTGTCAGGGCGGCAGGTCGTGCTAGACGTTATCTTGACCGACAACATAAAAAAATCGGTCATGTACTATTTTTATCCGTGAAATTACATTCATATTAACATCGGCTATTTATTTGCATTTTATGCGGTTTAGTTAATATTCACCGTGAATCCAGATCCCATCACAGATTAAGCAGATAAATGCATCTACATTTTTCTCGTGGTGACAAAAACCACTGACTGAGGCCCCAATAACTTTTAATAAATTAAATTAAGCGACTTCACTTAAATTAGCATCACTTCACCCGCTGGGGTCTGAACAACTTCCTCCTGGTTCCCATCTGCAGAAAATTCTGCGCTAACTCATCAGTCAGTTGGATCTGTCTGATCCAAACAGATCAACTGAACTCTGGGTGTTTTATTTATTTAATAATTATTATTATTATCATTTTGTTGCGTGGTTTCGCTTCTCCGAAACGGGCAGATGTTACGTCTGCAGCTCCTCCAGAGCGCCGCCCTCCTGGGTAACGTGAACCCAGAAGGCTCCATTTGTTAAATCCGCTTCTGGCTCCTCAAATGGATTAACACTGTTTCTTAATTCCGGTCCTCATGCCCCCCTGCCCTGCATGTTTTAGATGTTTCCCTTCTGCCACACACCTGGATTCAATATTTTGGTGATTAACGGGCCTCTGCAGTACTTGAAGGTCATGCAATCATTTGAATCAGCTGTTCTGGAGTAGAGGCACATCTAAAACATGCAGAGCAGGGGGGCCTGAGGACTGGAATTGAGAAGCACTGACACAACGTTGCATTCTCTTTAGTTTTCTCTGGTCTGTAATGGAAACTTGAATTTAACGCGCCATTTCAACCAAAGGTTTGTAATGCGCTTCCTAACCAGCCGCTCCAAAGCGTCCGGTCCATAACTCTTCAACACGCCGTCAGCTCCGGTCAGAAAGACGCATTTAGTTCAGAGACCATGAGATGATATTCAGAAAGGATTTTTAAAATAATTGATTTCAGTTGCCTCTGAGACTAAATCTTTGCGTAAAGTCTATAATGTCTGCCCATGTGACTTGTTTTATTATTTGGTTGCTCACCTTTAAACACTGATTTAAATATTGTAATTTTTAAACTGAGCAGTAATTTTACATCCATGGAAACTCAAATGCAATATTTAAAACTTCAATACATAAAATCAGTTATTTAACAATATGAGGTGTTTAATGTATTTTTAACACTTTATTTTTATACATTTATGCTAGGGGTGCCCAAGTCTATATTTTCCAGACCATCTGCAGCTTTAGATGGTTCCTTCTCTAACACACCTGGACCATCGACTCATTATAAACCTCTACAGAACTGAATGAGGGAAGTCAACCTTTTGTCTGGGGGTGTTTTAGCAGGGATGCACTCCTGATTTGTACCGTCAATGTGGCCCGTTGAGGGGGGCCAATATGCCGAAGTGGCCCTCGGTGAAATTGAGTTTGACACCCCTGGGTTACTGGGATGAAGAGATACAGGAAACGTTTCAGCTCTTTGTCATGCTGTTTCTAAACTCATTTTAATTAGATGCCAGGAAAAGTGAGTTTAATTGACAGGATTTTCCCCCTAACTCTACACATGGTTTGTCAGCTGGCTGAAAGAAGACTTGTACATTCTCACTTTGCTTATGAGACGACCTCAAATTTCAGGTTTCCTGAAACACTGCAAGATTCTTGCCTCATTCTAGACTAGATCAGCCTGCTGTCATTCTGATACCAGCCTGTCAATATTTGTTTTAGACTTTTGAAGTAAAACTGCTGGTGGGAAAGACATGTAGGCATGAGCAATAAAAAAACCGCTAAATCCAGAGAATACTATCCAAGCATGTTGTAAGACTGTGGATGTACTCTGTGTCTTTCTCTGGCTGATATCATTACTGCAACAATGGAGCTGCTGCCACTTTACAATCAGACTCTCCTTATAAATAATGCATGATAATTCTTGATTCTGTTACTGAATAAACTGTCGAGACATTAAAACAAAAAATCATTAATATATTCCAGTGAAGCTTTCTACAGGCATGGAGAGAGCAGAAGTATCTTCTGAACGTAACGTCTGCTGTGGAGAGTTCAGTCTCCTCAGACTTCCTCTGGTTTTACGAAGAATGAGTCTTCATAAACGAGCATCGTCACGCAACAACAGAGTGTCTTCAGTCAGAAGCTTTTTCAGACTTGCTGTAACACTGGCGGCTATTCTTCCCACCTACAGCCAACACCATCTAGTGACTCTCTAAAGAAGAAACATCCTGTTATAAATTGGTACCAAATAGCTTTGTGTAGTTAAAGCCTGATGAATGTGTTTGACTTTATTTTTCGTTTTCTCAGGTAGGAGTCCAGTTTCACTTCCCCCATCCATCAGTGACGGCAGAAGGAACTCCGTCTGATTGCCAGCGTCACCGAGGTGAGGCCTGATGAACCTGCTGTGCTGCGTTCCCGTTTCCCCTCTCAGGCGTCTGATTAGCGCCGCTCACTCCTCACCAGGTAAGCCCCACAATCACTTGAGCTACAGTGAGCGGTCTTACAGCGAATATGTGCCAACATTTGCCGAAATATAAGAGCCGGCTTTGAGTTTTAGAGGTGCAGGTTCGACAGTGGTCTGGCAGAATGAGTTGCAGGATAAATCTGAGGTGTAAATAATTGATTCAGGCTCGAGATAATTTAAACAGCCGTGATGCTGAATTTTTTTTTGCAGTTCAGATGTTTCATTTCTCACTTCATGTATGATTCGGCATGTCCAGAGCAATAGAAACCTACTGGATGACAAAGTTCATCATTTACTGTAACCCATCAAAAAATACGTGGTGAATTGAAAAGACACTGCGAGCGTTTGTTTTAATTACAAGAACCGCAAAGTGTAGCAATGAGAAGATAGCAAATTTTGGTGTTTTGTTGCTATTTTTCATGTGAAATTTAGATCCAAATATGCAGACTGTGATTGTCTGATTATATTTATAACCTACCGTTTCCCTTAAACTTGTTTCTGAAGGAGCTCTCTTTGCCTCAAAGTAAAACTCTGCCTCACATTCAGCTCATCAGAAGTTCTGCTAACTATGCTCTGTTGGTTCAGTTGGCGATGATGGGAAATATGTGGTTTTTGGACTTGAAACAAGCAGCACAGATGGCTTGTTTGTCACCGTACAGGAGAGTTTGATTTTTGCAGCAGATGTTCTGCTTCCTGTTCTCCCTCCAAGTATGATTTTTTTTTTTTTTTTGCTTTTGAGACAGACTGAGCTTAACTTCAGCTGGCCACTAAAACTGGTAACTTTATTGGTAGGCTGTATACGATTTGGATGCGACAAGCACACTGTCATGTCTTTACAAGCCTATTTGCATTATTGCATGCAGATTATTGAAAACTTTAGCAAATCCTTTATTATAAATTGTAAAATAAGCTTATAGTTATCTTTATGAGCCATATGTCAAGTGCAACATGAGATTTTCTCTGATGTGTGTCCTGGAAAGAAACCTGTTAAATGCTGCAAAAATTTTAGACTGGATTTAAATGACCTAGTCAAAGTCCAGACCTACTTTTAATCAATGAACTGCATTGAAATGATCATTTACAGACAATATACATCCGATCTGATTCAGCCGTCTTGCAAGAAACGATAGAAAGAAGTTTCAGTCTAGATGAAAATAACTTTTGGCTTTCATCACTACTTTGTTTTGATCTATGACATTTTTCCTCTTTTGTTTGTGGTCAAAAGAAAAAAAGATTCAAGGAGTATGACTGATTGGTTGTACAAACTGTTGTAAGCATTTAACACCACTAGGTGTCACAATGTTCTCACTTGTGGCAAAAGCAACAAACAGTGAGAAAGAGTAGATTATGTTGCTGAAGTTATTTGAAGGGTTTATGCTGAGGGCTTCTTAATAGCTCGAGGTGAAGGTAAATATGGAGAGATACAATCTTCACCTCTTATCTGAACTTACTTTAAAAAAAAGCATCTGCATCACCTCAGGATGAAGCTCTTAAACCCTCACATTTATCCGGAGGTCAAGCTTCTTCTACCCCGTAAATTGGTTGTCAGCGGGTTTGACCTGCGCTAATAGTGATTCATTATTGCCTACGCCGAGCCGGAGAGGTCCGTCTCAGTTGTGGGGAGTGGGTGAGCCGGGCTGTGAGTGTACGGGATGGCCGTGTCAATCTCTCTGCATCTAATGAGGACAGGCAGGAAAACAAACAAGACGGACAACCTGTGTGAGACCTGCCTCTCCGCCTGAAGGTCCACAACGAGGGAGCTGCTAATCTCCTCATTTCAGCTAAAAAAAAAGAAGCACATTTTCAAAGTCAAAACACTTTAATCTTTTAGATTTGTGTCAACATGGTATCTCAGTCCTGCACATTTAGATTTCCTCTCATTTTAATAAATAAATAAAATAAATCAGCTTTTGTAATTCCTTCAGTGTCCTCTTGGGGGCACCAGGTCACCTTGTTTCTCTAACTAAATATTATTTACTTTAAAGCGACATAATCAACTCCAGCCAACTTAAAAACATGCTCATTCGATTATATCTAGTTTTTTCTAAGAATATGTTTTGATTGAAAGTTTTCTCCAGATTATTTTTATCCGCTCTAAGCTAACCGTTTCCTGTTTATACCATCTGTTCACATTCGACAGAATAGCTACTGATTGGTTTTCACCAGGTGCACCTTGATGAAAGCGTTATATGTCAAGCAGAATAAATAAAGCAGAGCTGAGGAAAAGAAATATAGGAAGAGTTTCATACCACCCTGGGCTATCGCCTTATTGTTTTCGCCTGCCTCGTGTCGTTAGTCTGTCTCGCGTTTCTCTGCTTACATTAATAAATGTCTTGGATAACATGTGAATAAATCTAAATGTACCAATTTGCATCCATTAACAATTTTCACAAAACCCTTCTCGGAGGGGCTTAGGCGCCTTTTCAGCCTCTGTGTGTTTCCTGAAAGGACAGAATCAGTGAGGAGGAGGAGGAGGAGGAAGAGGAGGAAGAGGCTGCAGCGTCGCTCACTTGCCAAGTCAGGTTTTCCCAGCCCAGTATGAGCAGCTTTGTGTGAAGATCAATGCTTGTTGCAGCCTGAGTGTGTGAAGATGGGCTGCTAGCAGCGGGACTTATGGAGGTCCAAAAGTGCCGCAATATAATAAATGGAGAATATGTGAAATATATAAATCAGGAATAAATGTAAGATCAACATTCATTCAAACTGTTTATGGATGCAGGAGCAAACTGGCTTATTCTACTGAGGTAAAATATTTTCTAAAGCACTTTTTATATTCCGTATTTTTTCACCTAGCCAGAAATCCCACAAATGAACACTTCTTATTACATTTTTTTAAGCATTCATTAAAAGAGTCACAATCATTGCTTTCTGTAATAATCGATATTTCACACAGTTATTCCCAAGCAGTGCCGCTTGAGGAAATTAGATTCACAAA
Organism: Poecilia mexicana; assembly: GCF_051168715.1. Classification (NCBI taxonomy): domain Eukaryota; kingdom Metazoa; phylum Chordata; class Actinopteri; order Cyprinodontiformes; family Poeciliidae; genus Poecilia; species Poecilia mexicana. The sequence goes on from NW_028263392.1 coordinate 14,163,757, forward strand.
TATGTGTTAGACATTAACGTTTCACCAAACACTGAAACGCTGCAGTGCAAACAGCTACAGCCAGCAGGCATCAGCTGAGTCAGAGCGGAGTGTGGAGAAGACTTTATAAGATGAATCTCAGATTTTAGTCACAACTGTAAGAGAAGAAAGAAGGGATTTCTCTATTTGATCCTTTCAGATTAAAATGTGACGGACCTAAGTCATTTGCATGCTCTTCACATCATGACTCATGAGCGACGAGCCTCTTCACTGCACATCCATTTCATCAGAGGAGGCTTTCATTTTGTCTCTGCTTTCACACTTTAATTGAGTTCCCGCTACAAATTGGATTAAATGCACAATTTCACAAAAGCTTGCGTGGCTGTCTTGAAGACCAGGTAATGTTTTTTTTTTTTTGTTTAGGCACGTTGATGTCACCCCTTAGTTAAGGCTCACCAGCCGCTGCCAGGCATGCGTGATGAAGTATGAGAGTTTAGGCCTTTTTTCCTCCTAGCTATTTTCGGCATCTATTTGGAGGCATGTGGGAGCCTGAAAAGACACACTTTGCATATGTTGCTCACACACACCCACACGTGAAAGTACACACGTTGATAAACACACACACGCAGAAAGACCCTGACATTTCCACAAACGCAAATATGTACTGAATTGGAGGTAAATTTGATCTTTTTGGAGAGGCTGCTGGAAACCCGTGGGGGGCTCAGAAGGCTCCTTGAGTCTCTGGAAGGTCGCCAAGCCCTCCAGATTTCGCAGGAAAACCTCGGCTAAGTCGTGCCCACACCGCTAACAAACATAAACACCTGCACACAATAGGCCAGCCCACTGAAATGTTCAGGAGTGACATCAATCCAATAAGCCCAGCCTATCAGGGACAGAGCAGCGCACCACAACACAGCTGCTCCCTGCGTCTCTTTGCTCACCCGTTTCCCCTCCAGGCTTCCTTCTTAACTCCAACTCAGCAAAGCAAAGTGATGACAATTATGTTTTAGCCGGATGAGTCTGCTGATGAGGATGACCCACATTTTTGTTATTTATTTTTTTTCTGGCCATATATTTCAAAGAATATCGGAGCAATAGTTGAGAAAGTGTCTGTTCTCAGTATTTTGTGTGATCTCTTTAGACTTTTAACTTGAATATATTCAGAACCAAACAAGGCAGCGATGGACACATGAAAATCGTGCTGGTTCTATGGGTTTATGAGGATCATTAGGCTCAGATCAGGACGACCCAACATCCTGACATCCCTGATTCCCTCTGTGTTTCTAGCATTCATTTCCTTCATCTCCTCAGCTGAACTTCAGTTACCTGCCCTCCCTCCCAGCTGCACCCCATTTCTAATCAACCACCTGCTCCTTGTTCAGTCATCACACTTCCTAGTGCTTAACTCTCCTACTTCCTGTCACTCTGTTGATTTTAAATTCCATCTTTTCATGTGCTGCAAGTTTTTCACTTTTTCTGATCCATGCCTATCTCTTCGTACGGCTGTAATTTGAGTCCATAAATGACACAAATATTCATCCACATTAAACTCACAAGCTTGTTGATTTCCACAGAAATCAGTGTGGGATTCTTAGGGCTCAGATTGATGAGCTTCCTTTCCAAGCAACATGCCCAAAGGTGCCGTCACATGATTATAGGATCATTCATGGGACGGATTCCCATCGTCCACATGGCGCTGTGCGGTGTAAATGATAAGATATGGATTGCTGGCTGGAGGCCACACACTCCCTCTGTCGACTGACCGCGATGAGTGAACATATGCTCGCATGTCAGTATGTGATCCTGATGGGGGAGAAGTAAAAGCACGTGGCAACATACTGGAGAGCATGTGATGCACATCAATGTGTCAGTAAGTGACCTAATGGTCACGAAAGGACAGAGAGCTCTTCAAAGATGAATCAGAAACATCTGTTCTGGTGGGCATTGCCTGACACGACGTTTCTGAGGAGACTTCAGGAATAATTATCATTCCTGGAGCGACACGCATCAGAAGGATTTCCGCCAGTGTCGTGTCAATGAGATTATATTTATGTATCTTATCTGAGCCGCAAGGAGGATTTGGCTAATATAAATCTCCATTGCCAGAAATGGGATTGGAGCTTTCCCCCTGGTGTCAAACAGTCCACGACAGAAGTAATCCTGTAATCTGGGCAGTCAGCAGCCCTGTAAAGATCCTTATTACTGTACAAGACGGATCTGGCAGAGAAGTGATGCCGACTCACTGACCTGCCATCAAGGCCACCAGCAGCTCCACCATCCACATCTCATCTGTCATCGGATCCCACCTGCTCACATTTCACGACCTTTTGTTTGCAGCCAAAATCAGATTTTATTACATTGAGAGCTTATTAAAAAAAAAAAATCTGCCTTTTTTAGAAAGAACTACACAACTTTCACCCATATTTATTTATAATATGCTGCACGCCTTTCGTTTTCTTAAATGGAAACAACAGCCTCCATATTTATTGCTGTTTAAAATAAATTCCTTTTTGAAGTGCAGCATCACAAACGTGCACTAACATATTTAGAAAAAACTTTACTTCCTATAGAATAAGTATTGGAATTGCTGAAGCATTTTGAACTTTGTTTTTAGGTTGATCAGAGTGTCTCAACCAGGACCTGCTACTAAACCACGAGACAGGACAATAAATAAAATGATAAAACTTCAACTATGGCAACAAAGGATGGACAATAACCCTGTATGCTCCATTTCTAAACCGTTGTGATATAAGTAAAGACATGTTTTCCCCAGCAACCAACAAATACACAAAAATTATTTGAAGACACAAGACAAGAAGTTTGGACATGTTGCTGCGATACGAACGTCCTGAATGTTTTGATTGCATCCTTTGCTTAAAGATGAACACTAAATTGGATTACAGTGGCTCTTTGTGCCTTATTAGTCTGACATTTCGACAAGAAGAAGACTCTGTCCTTGGCTGACTCAGAGAACTGGCTGCATTTAAATGTCAGACAACAAGGGCTAATGATTTTCATGTCTTGACATCTTTTAATACGCTTATGAAAGCAGCAGAGAAAAAAAAAATGGTTTCGGAAGTTGTGGATTGTAGGGCAAGTGGAGAAGCTGATAAGACGGGTTTTTTTATTGCGGTTTCTTTCAAGACAAAGAGAAACAGCAACTCTTTAACAGAGGCCCTGACTGAGAGCATTTGATGATAGAAATTGCATAATGAGGCCTTCCTGAGCGCTAAGCTTGAAAAATCACAGGTTTATCGTGGACGAGGTGGAACAATTGAAAGTCTTTGAGGTTCCCTCTCCCCCCCTTTTCTCTTCAAAGATTATTAACAGCATGGCGGCCTAAGCCTAATGAATGTCACATCTAGTTGAAGGAGGCTTCTCTGTTCTGCATTACGTCTACTTTCTAAAAATACCACCACAGCAAGTTTACGTGGCATCTTTTTAAATGAAACAAACATGACCTACAGATGCTTTGATATCATAGCTTTAGTTTAGTCTATAATACACACAATCTATTTATGACTCTTGCAGCCAGGAGTGGACTCGTCGTCCAGGGAGAGGCGCTTAAACCACAGCAGGGTCTGTAATTGTCCATCGATCCACGGAGAAGGAGATATTTGTGGCTGCATTCGTTTTGATGAAACAGTAAGGCATGTGGAGTCGATGTGTTGGCGTTTCCCGCTCTACGACGCCACACTCCCGACATGGGTCAGGACTTATTGAGTGTTTGGTTGTGCTTTTCACCTCGGCTCTGCAGTAGCAGTGCTGCAGTGCTGTTGGTCATGGCCACACGTGGCGCTCCAGCCGTGAGTTGTGCATGTACTAAACTTAAAAAGCATTTTATTTTGAAATAAACAGGGGAGATAAAATGGGAGACTGGTAAATAAATGTTATAACCTAAAAAGTAATCTGAATTACTTTGTTTTTGTCCGGCTGCAACAGTTGTCAAATTAGCTCAGAAGTTGGTGGTAGCTACTATTTGCATAAAAAAGCTAACTTTTTTGTGTGTCTATGTTTCATTTGAATATAAACAGATAATAAAACAAATTTGCGTGGATTTTATATCGAAGGATCAACTGATTGTTCATGCAAGTTTTATGTTAAATCTGAATTAAGTTTAATAACTTCAAACCACTTTGATGTTCTTTTTGGCAGAGCTGGGTTTTATTTTTTTTCCTGTTTAATAACTTGGAGAGGTTTTCAGTTGAAACAATAGGAAGCTTTTTCAGTTGGTTCCCTTATTGCAAAAATGCCTTTTTTTAATTCTCCCGTAAACAGTAAATTTTTCTCTTTAGCTAAAAGTTTTAAGAATATTTTTATCCCAATTTAAAACGGTGGAGGGGTGGGATGCTTACTGATCTGTGTCGTGAGGTGGTGTGGTTGCGGTGAGGAGAGACGCTGAGACCCAGGTTATAGTGAAGATGATGAATATATTTAATGATGATGCTCAAACAGTCCAAGGCAGGCAGCACGGCAGGAACAAGCATGCAGCTAAATACCGGTAGCAACTGTCAAACAGGACTATACGGGGAACAAACTCAAACCAGGACTTAGCAGTTCTACTGGCGAGTGAAACAACATCAGACATAGACAAACGACGACATACGACGGGGAGCTACGCTATCCAGGACTTAACAGTTCTACTGGAGGCGACTAGACGTGAGACAAACTTAGACAAGGACCCGACGAGGAACACAGACAACAGGAGGGTTTAAATACACACGGGGTAATCAGGGGAATGGGACACACCTGGGGAGCAATCAACGGGGAGGACAGGACAGAGACTAACAGGAACACAGGACTGAACACAGAGAAACTCAAAAATAAGCACACAGAAACACGGAACCTAACAGTACCCCCCCCTCAAGGGCGGATACCAGACGCCCACAAAAAAAAAAATCCAAATAAACACAAAACAACCCAACAGGGTGGGTGGAGGGGCGACGGAAGGAGGGCAAGAGTCCATAGGAAAACAGTCCAACAAAAAACTACCCAACAGGGTGGGCGGAGAAGGCAACGACGGCAGGAGGGCTAGAGTCCAGAAAAAACAGTCCAAAACAAAGAAAACAACCCACCAGGGTGGGCGGGGAGGCGGGTCCGGCGGGCGTCGCCGGCGCAGGAACCGGAGTCCCGGAGGCGGGTCCGGCGGGCGTCGCCGGCGCAGGAACCGGAGTCCCGGAGGCGGGTCCGGCGGGCGTCGCCGGCGCAGGAAGCAGAGACGTGGAGGCGGGTCCGGCGGTCTCTTCCGCCGGCGTAGGAAGCAGAGACGTGGAGGCGGGTCCGGCGGCCTCTTCCGCCGGCGCAGGAACCAGAGACGTGGAGCCGGGTCCGGCGGCCTCTTCCGCCGGCGCAGAGGCGGATCCGGCGGGCGGCGTCTCCGGCGCAGAAAGCCGAGACGTGGAGGCGGATCCGCCGGGCCGGCAGGAAGGCCGGCTCGGATCTCGGGGGGAGCAGACTCAGGAAACTCGGGCGGGGCAGACTCAGGAAACTCGGGCGGAGCAGACTCAGGAAACTCGGGCGGAGCAGACTCAGGAAACTCGGGCGGAGCAGACTCAGGAAACTCGGGCGGAGCAGACTCAGGAAACTCGGGCGGAGCAGACTCAGGAAACTCGGGCGGAGCAGACTCAGGAAACTCGGGCGGAGCAGACTCAGGAAACTCGGGCGGAGCAGACTCAGGAAACTCGGGCGGAGCAGACTCAGGAAACTCGGGCGGAGCAGACTCAGGAAACTCGGGCTCGGGGGAAGGCTGCGCTCCGGCAGCAGGCTCGGGGAGCTCTGGCTCGGGGGAAGGCTGCGCTCCGGCAGCAGGCTCGGGGAGCTCTGGCTCGGGGGAAGGCTGCGCTCCGGCAGCAGGCTCGGGGAGCTCTGGCTCGGGGGAAGGCTGCGCTCCGGCAGCAGGCTCGGGGAGCTCTGGCTCGGGGGAAGGCTGCGCTCCGGCAGCAGGCTCGGGGAGCTCGGGCGGCTGCGCTCCGGCAGCAGGCTCGGGGAGCTCGGGCGGCTGCGCTCCGGCAGCAGGCTCGGGGAGCTCGGGCGGCTGCGCTCCGGCAGCAGGCTCGGGGAGCTCGGGCGGCTGCGCTCCGGCAGCAGACTCTGGGAGCTCGGGCGGCTGCGCTCCGGCAGCAGACTCTGGGAGCTCGGGCGGCTGCGCTCCGGCAGCAGACTCTGGGAGCTCGGGCGGCTGCGCTCCGGCAGCAGACTCTGGGAGCTCGGGCGGCTGCGCTCCGGCAGCAGACTCTGGGAGCTCGGGCGGCTGCGCTCCGGCAGCAGACTCTGGGAGCTCGGGCGGCTTGGGAGCGGCCCACGCCACTAATCGTGCCGCCTGCCGCCCGGGCGCCAGCCTGGCTGCTTGGAACCCCACTGCCAGGGGAACTGTGGCGACAGGAGACGGGCTGATGGCGGCGGCTGGAGAGGAGGCAGGAACTGGTTGAGGTGACGAGCAGATAGTGGTGGCTGGAGAGGATGCCTGGATTGACGGAGGTGGCGGAGCTCTGACAGGTGAGGTGAATGCTTTCTTGATGAGGAATTCTTCATGCATTTCCTGAATTAAGTCCCGCATGAACGGATCAGCGTGAAACATACTTGACAGATGCTGGAAATCCTCCTCATATTCTATGTTATAAATGTCCACGGATTTGAGGAATGGATAAACGGGTGGAGCTGTGGCGGTTGTTGCTGGGTCCATGTTGGCGTTCCTCACCGGTCTTGGTCGGGTCCTTCTGTCGTGAGGTGGTGTGGTTGCGGTGAGGAGAGACGCTGAGACCCAGGTTATAGTGAAGATGATGAATATATTTAATGATGATGCTCAAACAGTCCAAGGCAGGCAGCACGGCAGGAACAAGCATGCAGCTAAATACCGGTAGCAACTGTCAAACAGGACTATACGGGGAACAAACTCAAACCAGGACTTAGCAGTTCTACTGGCGAGTGAAACAACATCAGACATAGACAAACGACGACATACGACGGGGAGCTACGCTATCCAGGACTTAACAGTTCTACTGGAGGCGACTAGACGTGAGACAAACTTAGACAAGGACCCGACGAGGAACACAGACAACAGGAGGGTTTAAATACACACGGGGTAATCAGGGGAATGGGACACACCTGGGGAGCAATCAACGGGGAGGACAGGACAGAGACTAACAGGAACACAGGACTGAACACAGAGAAACTCAAAAATAAGCACACAGAAACACGGAACCTAACAATCTGTTTATCTTGATACGTTTATATTATCAGCACCATTACAGTCACGGATTTTAGAAAAAGACACACAAAAAAAAGTCTACTTTTAAAAGTGAGCCTTGGAGCTCTGCAGCTGAACATGGCGTAAACAGAATCTGAGATCAATGTGGAAGCATCGTCTCTGCCTTGAGAACCGATTTGCTCCATTTAAGTGAAATGTGGGAAGCACAAACAAACGTAGCTTCTTTTCCACCATTACTGTGACAGCCATCTTCACTAACGCTGTGTTCCTTGTTTGTTCGAGTCTGCTCTCTCCCGTCAGCAGCTGTTCACTTGTCTGTGCTGCTCGTTGTGATTTGGACATGTGATATGCATGAATTGTTTTGCATCTTAGTCGTTTTATTTTCTCTGTACATTTAGGCTTCCCTGGTCTGATGTCTTTTATCTAGTTTTTATTATTAAATCTTTTTTTTTTCTGGTCTTCCTACAATTGGGTTAAACTAGGAAACCAAAGACAAAATGCCACGTAAACAGCAGCATTAGGATGAGACATGGCAACGTGCAAAATCCGATGAACGGGTTGCTTTCGCACAACTGTAGACAGTGCAAAAGATTGATCAATACCGAGCCCAGTAAGGATCAGAGTATCAGCACCATGACTGGGGTCATGGACTACAACTTGCACCAACATCAGTCAGACAAAGAATCAATGAATGAGGCAGTCTAGACTAATACTTTCAACTACATAACCCTTCAGACCTTCGTTCCCGCTCGTTGATTTCACCATAAATCCCAGAGTTGGAGAGTTGTCTATGTTTTTGTTTTTGGAGATGTCTGGCGGAATGATTTTTTTTTTATGAAGAAAAATAATTATTAAAAAAATGATAGTAGAGAGATTCTTTAATTATTGATTACAGTTTAGAGCTGTATACATTTCTGTCCTGGGAATGCATAAAGTATGATTATTAATGACTGGCAGATTAAACACAGACTAATACTAAAGCGAACCCAGAAATAAACATAATTCTTTGCAGGTTTCTGTGATGATTTACATAAATAAAAGGACAACACAGGATTCACATGTCTGAAGATGTGAACATTTTTTATTCAGACATTTCTATGCAGAGGGAGGAAATGAAGGAAGTTGACTGACAGAAAAGCTAAGCAGACTCACTTGCTGTTCAAACTAAACCACTTCATGCCTGGTGTTGCTTCTTCTCAGCCTATTCACAAAGGAAACACTCCACAAGAAATAAACTCGGATCATATCACCAGTTCACAGCTGTTTCAGGTTTGTCACGATGGGTAGAGGTTCAATTTTAACTGCTTTTAATTACCAGCTGTGGGAGGCGCATCAGGAAGGAATAACAGAGGCATCGGGAGGCAGGTTTTATTATTTAAATGCTTTATTTTCAATACAGACCAGGAGAAAAGGACATCAGTCAGGAATGCACATTTCTGCTATTAGTCATTTCATTGTATTTAGTTATTTCTTCTGGTTGCAGCAGCGCCCCCTCCAGCAGTCGATGCCCGAGGCGGAAGACTACAAGTTTATCAAGGCATTGCACCAGAACTGAGAGGCTTACTTCAATGAATTTCTATCTAATCAACCATCATGTGATTCATTTGCGAAACAGAGAGAGAACTGCAAGACAAAAACTCTTGACTGCGGCTAACGTTGCTTGAGAAGGACTGATTTATATACAAGGACGTGGGTTAGCTGCAATCCTGAAACATTTAGATGCATCCTTTCACCTGAATCAAAGCTGGTAAAGACATATTCTATACTTTAATTTATGCATTTATTTAAATTAAAACAATGCACATTAATCAACATGCCAGCAGTAAGCAGCAATGTAAATATGTAAGAGTTAGTTCAACAGCTAATTTTCATTGGTTGTCCTAAGGCAGGTATAAGAACAAGAGACGTCCCTCGAAGGAAAGCACAGACTATAATACAGGCGTCACCCATTTAACACAAACAACAAGTTACAATAAAGACAGGAAACCATAACAAAACAGATAAAGTAACCTCTCTTTGGCTTTCAACCAATATGTCAGGGTTTTTAAAGCTTGATTAGGTGCCACAGTTCCTGATATAAGCTGGCAGTGTAACTAAAATGAAAGATGCTTTTACAAAGTACTGACCCAGGGAAGATGGAAAAACATTCACACCACAGTTTTCAGGGTTTCATTTGCAGAAAAAAAAAAGCATGAAAAAAACTTAAGGGGTATGAAAACTGTAAAATCCAGTGAAATCTGGGTTATCCTCAAATTAAGTCTCTGGAGCGTCGGTCTGCTCTCTGCAGTCTGTCAGGCTGCAGTGACTGATGCTTATGAGGTGTAAAGGTCAACAAGGCCAGCTTAACCTGCTTGGACTTGGGCTTTGCTGAACCTCATTAAGGGAGAATCACAGAGCTCAGACCAGACACATCCTCATCTGTATGCTGGGCGGCGTTGATGTGACCGGCGCTCCCCTCGTTCTGCTCAGCTGAAAAAATCCAGCTAACTAAAACATGAATGAAACATGGATCCCTGCAGCTGCTTTGTTTGGGCCATTTTTCAAATATAGGCAATCAGAAAACGTGACGTCCGAATGCAAGCGGCGCACAGCGGTCAATTTTTCATCCTGGGATCAATATTCGTGTGCATGACAGAACTTAGAAGTAAGACTCGCAAACTAAATACATGCACACATTCAGGCAGAATCGAATAAAGAAACAGAAAGTGACCAAAAATGCTTTTGCTGCCAGATGAGGCAGTTTGACAACATAAGCTACATTTAGGAGGAATAGCTTTAACATGCACCGTCAGACAAAGCACTGCATTAACTTGGATTAACTTTGCAGCCAAAGCCAAATCACCACTAAAATGACCGTTTTAAGACGTGCACTTCAAATGATGATGAAGCCCCTTAGAGCAGGGCGAAATTCTGCATTAAAAATGGAAGACTTTGGAATCTGACCCGCCATTAAGTGAAACCCGGTCTGTTCTGCCCTCTATTATGAACACGACTTTAACTCCTCCACTTAAGGCAGTAAGGTGGCAGAGCACCTTCTGTTTCTCTTTAGAAATGTGGTCAATCTGTTTGAACTCGTCTGAGAAGCTTCCGCTTCGTTACAGAAAGCTGTTCGTACTTCAAAGCCGTGTGCTTTCTCCTTTCAGGAGAGAACGATATTGAAGAAAGCTGTAGATGTTTATCGTTTACCAGGAGATCACAAGTTTGAATGTTTAAAACTCAGAAAACATTTTGGATCTTTTCTGAATTTTAACTTTTTGTTTGAAAATCAATTACTTTTGGTCAAGTTTGAGTTTATCTATATGTTTTAGTCCCTTAATTATTGCCCAAAACTATGCTTTATCTTTTTTTCTTTGCTTTTTATTTCTATATGAAATTTTAAAAAAAAGCCCAACTTAAGTTTTTCAGGAGGATTTTAAAGTTAACTCTGTCTTACAGGTACAGGTTCAAGTAAACTTTCAGGTTTTGTGTGGTTAATAATCATCAGTAGTGATGCTGTGCACTGGTTGTCAGCTGGCTTAGAGAACTCAACTGAACTACTTTACCACTTACGAAAAGGTTGCTGGAAATATTGTTAGTCAAGTCAAACAGCCATGTGTGAAAACTAAAGCAGCATTTCTTCCTCTTGCAGCGTCATATGTTACATTACCTACTTCATTCATGTCTTCCAGAATTGATCCTGTTTTCTCAGACGTTCATGCATGTGCTCACTTGTTTGAAGTTTTCTGAAATGTCGTCTGGTAGACCTCTTTTTTTTGTGCTGCTTTAGGGCCTCCTCTTTGCATCATCGTTAAGCCTTGCGAGCCGATAAACACACTCCTAATTAACAAACAAGAAAACAACATTCAATCAAGACTGATTATATTTTATCAACTAAAGGAAATCATTTGAAATGCTGCAGGTAGACGTGACGTGCATGCGTTGTGGGATTTTAATAGCTCGTGACACTTCCCTGCTGTTTTTGTTTTCTAATCATGCCCTTCACTTGATTATGACGCACTATGTCATCATGTGTGTAGCTATGGATGAACAGTAAGGCTTCAGTCTGCAGAGTGCCGGCTGCAGATGGTCTGAGCTCTGTTGTCATGTGGACTTTTATTTACTTTACCTCCTCCTGAACTGACAGTGAGCACCTGCAAAGGGCAGAACAAGCGCCTGCTAAGCTGATGTGTGTTTAAACGCTCGGATGATTTGCAGAGAAGTGCACAAGTGGAGAAATGAGGCAGAGGGCCCCCTGCCAATCACAAACCTTTAAGCTGTCTCACTAAATGTTTGTTACAAGAGAAAGTCAAAAACTGAGACAAATGCATAAAGTTTCCCATCAGTCAAACACTTTCTGATGCAGAGCCAAGTTCTTTTTCTTCAAAGTTGCGTACGTTTGTGCGAAGATTGAGCCGCAGTTACAGTTAATCTTCGGCCCTCTGCTCAGGATGTCGCTGGTAATTTATTTTCCAATCGATTGAGATTCTATGCCTGTCCTTGTACTTAAAAAATGCGAGCAGGGTGAGTGAGAGAGGTATTTTACTCTGACGTTATTTGCTGCTTCTTTAATTCGCAAAAGAAAGCCACAGTAAGGACAAGTTGCATCCCACAGAAGTGGGTATGAAGTGCTCACAAAAGTATTTATACTCATTTAACTTAAGATTTTACCACATTGAAACCACAATTATCTCTGTGAGAGGCAAACATAAACTAGAGGCGTGTTGTGAAGTGTAAGGAAAGTTTTCTGCAAATGAAAGTGATATTAACTCGGATACCCCTAAATAAATCCACCTCTGTGTGTAATTTAGGATGCATTCACACCAGCCCTGTTTAGTCTGCTTTAAGCAAACTCTAGTTTGTTTGTGTAGAAAGTCTGCTTCTTTTATGAAGGTGTAAATGTGTGTTGATGCAGATCCAAAAGAACAAACTCTGGTCCGCCTAAAGCACCAGGCCTCAGTTTGGTTGACTTGAACTCTGGTGGGATTAGAATGGATATCTGGATGTCAAGCAGGCTGGAGACCAGGAAATGGACTGTAGTGCAGGGGATTCTGGGTAAATGCAACCAAACCAAGCATGTGATTCCAGCACTTGTGGGAGAAAGTGCTGGAAAATCGCACAATTGCTAAAAGTTGATGTAGGAAGTTGCGTTCAAAGGTTTTCATGTCGTTTCCTTCAGTGGTTTTTGAATGTGTTGATTTACTGCAGAAATCCCCAAAAGACACACAGAAATGTGACAAAATACAAATGGTTTCAAAGGGGTACAAACACAAAGTGCTGCATGTGTGAGAGGAAAAACTCCCATCATCGGCACAAAGGCTCAGGAACATCAGATTTGTAGCAACCAAAGCGGATCTGTTGTCAGAGCCACTTTGGACAAAGCAGGTTCAGTGCATGGTCACAGAGCTATTCCTCTTACTTCTGTCTCTCAATCGGCAGATAAAAGGCTGGAGCCAGTGCCGAGCAAACATATCGCAGCCCACTGGCTACAGACTGGATGACAAGAAAACAAATCAAAACGAGAGAGAGGAGCACCCTGAGGGGCTCAGGCTCCATCAGCGATAGCAGCGATCCCTGGCCCTTTTTTTTTTTTTCATCCTCCGCTCCTCTGCCTTCCCCCCCCCCCCACTATCCAGCCTGGCACTAATCCTATTGTTAAAGGTGACTGCCGAGAACACACAAGGCGCTTTGAGCTTAAGAACAGAGCTCCATGTTTTTTCTTCTTCTTTGAATGACACAAAGTTACTCCTAAAAGAGCTGGGAAAATGATATGTCACTTAGGTTTTTCTTCACCTCCCTCTTAGTGTCGCCCACGTCGTGCCGTCTGCGTAGCGTTTTCTCTCACAGCGATTCCCTCGCTAATAGGCCTCAAAGCCATTGTGCACCTGCCATCTGAGATCCATTCAAGTATACGCACTTTCTTTCATTTTTCTGGCTCCGGGTTGTTTTGACAACTGAAATTCTGAATTGGACAGAATGAAATGAAATATGGAGTACAGAAAAAAAAGAAAGAAAACATGCCAAACAGGACAGTTAGGATCCCAACGACAGTTGAGGACAAGACTATAACTGTGTGTCACGTAAAAATGTCCTATTATGTTCTCCAATATGCAATATTTATAATATGGTTCTATTTCTCAAATTTTTCATTATTCTTTTTTTTCATACAAGGCGACTAAACGACAGATTATCTTCATTTCCGCCACATCATCATTACGTCCAAGAAACCTCGCATGCGGTACAAACTCTCCTCAGACGGAGTGACTTTATGAAATAAAATTAAAAACGACATTTTCTAATCTCGCCTCTGCTCCACACCGCAAGATTGAAAAGTCATTAATGAGAACATACGCAAGCCATACTGGGAACACCAAATGAAGCCATTAGAGATTAATGAGTTTTTCAAGGAAGCGTATGGAGGCAGATAAATGCTGGGCGACGGGGCCAGAGTGTTGGCTTGGAGACGAATCGGGTAAGGGGTGTTTTCGCTGGCGCCGTCATGCTCCATCGCCCGTGCTGGAGTGGTTTTTTTGGGTCCTTCAGATTAATTGTCAGTCATAAATTAAGTTCTGTGGTCTTTTAAGGGGGCTTCACCAGGAGAGGCTTTTTTTTCCCCCTGACATTCTTATACACGGAGGGAGAGTCTGAGTTTGATTTATCTGGTCTGAGCTGCATTATTATTCAGCTAAGAAAGTTCAGAGGCGTGGGCTGAAAATTGAACCATGTACTGGAATTGATTTCTATTGGTTTGACCGGTTCCAAGTTTTCAGACTCTGACATTTAGAAAGAAGCGTTCTTGAACTGGAGGAACAGTCGTTCAGTTTCAGTCTGATCGTCCTTCTAACCATTACAAACCTGTTGCAAGTGTGTCATTGCTAATAACCATTAAATTGTTTTGAAATGAGGTTAAATATCCCATAAAGACTTGAATATGAATGTACGTGCAGTCCTGAATGAACAAACGGTGATTCATTGCTTCAGAGTTTGCAAAATCTAATCGTCTTTGACTTTGCAAAATATAGTGAAAAAACCCCAGAAAAGGTTATTTGGAAAAACAATCAATTTACTGTTCAAAGATGCATGTTTTCAACCAAAAGCTTCTGATTTATAAATGAAATTGAGGATTTTGTGAAATTGAATGAACATAGTGGAATTAGTTTATTACTGATTAGGTGGAGACAAAGAGTGTGAATTCAGAATTTGATGAATTTCACATTTACTGAGGTGATTGTTAGTTATCATGCATTATTAGTTGGAGGAATCAAGTCAATTTATAAATCATAGGCATAAAACTGGAATTGAGTTACTGTCTGGTACAGTTTGATTGCACACTTATCAATACATCTATAGTTCCATGACAGAAGTGATCATCCCCCCACCCCCAATTTTAAATGTGATTACATCCTTAACAATTTAGCTAAAGATGATAATAAAAAAAACATTTTTTGGAGAAATTTTAAGAAAATGAATGCAACTTCTTACATCCTCAAACTAATACTTTGACATAAAATCGGTTGAGTTTATGCGTGCCATCGAATCTAACCTGAAATAAAAACTAAGCCGGTTCATTATTTCTCATTGCCGTCATTTTAATTGATTTCATGCAAGACTGAGCTGTTCGGTTTTCTTTTAATGAATGGAATATACATTTAAAAACGACGTTGCTTGCTTACTTAGCTTGTCATAGTTTAATATAAAAAAATATCGACGTGTTCCCTCAACAGAGCAGAAGCTGCAGAAATCTGTAAGGTGGCATGTACGTTATCACAGTGCTGTTCATACACAATATGAAAACATTTTTATTTTATTTTTTATTAAAATCTACATAAACTTCTTGCATCTTTTCATAATAAAGAAGGTAGATGTTTCAGGAAACTCCCTTCAGTATTAACTTTCGATCAAAGTGAAAATAAACGTGTTTGACTCGTTTTATTAGCCCAGAATATGGTTGACCTATGATTTAAATGCCAGTTAGGGCACTGCAGATGATCAGCGTGTGTGTGTGTGTGTGTGTGTGCGTGTGTGTGTGTGTGTGTGTGTGTCGTCGGCGTCTGTACTTTGAAGCGCAGCATGTTACTTTCTTTGAGGCAAACTATCAAGGCATTTGCTGCTCTATTTGTTGCTTGTGCACAATGTTCTTACGGCGAATGAATATGATATTATAAGCAGAGCCAATATGCTGCGTTTGATTGTCTCACAACAGAAATTTTTTTTTTGATTCTCAACCAGTTATTTTCCCTTTCTCTTGAAGCCATAAATTCAATCTTCATTTCCTCCCAGACTTGTTGCACAAATTGAATACTTGCTTTTTTTTCTTGAAAAAAAGAAAAAAAGGGTGTAGAAAAATGACTTTTCTGCCAATTCCTGGCACTCTCATCTGTGTGTTGTGTTAAGGAAGGACGGGATGAAGAGGGAGAGCCGTCGGAATCTGTAGTTGGAATGTGGTGAGCGACTTTGACAGGCTGATTTCATTCTGTTTCATCAGACTCGTACCAAAGAGGAGCCCAGTCACTGCCACTCCCGTTATTGAACTGCCGGTGGACATGTGCTGGATGAAAGGCGCTGCTGAAGCTCCGACCGCTGCTCAGTTCAGACTCATAATGACAGCAGCCAGTTAGGGGGAATAAAAGTGAGGCAGCAGTTGGACTTAATATAAAGATGGTTTCTGTGTTTAGTTAGTTTGATTTCTGGTGGAGCTTTCTTTGATCTTTTGATACAAGGAAAACACTAAAAAAGGCAGATAATGGTGACTATCCATGAGTGTACTGTCATTTCCATGCAGCGCCCAGCGTACATCCTCATAAACAGTGCGAACTTTTTCCACGTTGTCATTCTGTGACTAAAAATAAATCAAAATCAAATCTAGTTTTATAGTTTTAACATATTTCAAAAGCAGCTGTGGGTTTTTAGTCTGGATTTGAATATTAAGTAGTGCATATTTGCAAAAGTTCTGTCACGTTTCTGTCGCTGTCACACAACTAGAGACTGAACGTTTACACCGTTGTTTGCAAAATCGATGGCTAAATTTGAAGTTCTCTCAATTGGTCTTTAGTTTGGGCTTTGATTGTTCCATTTTCTAACATTTGCTTTGATTTGAACCGCTGCATTGCAGGATTGTTGTCCTTCCGGAAAATGAAGTTCTGTTTTAAGTTGTTTGCACCGTCTAACTAGTTTTCTTCTTAAATCGCCTTATGTTTCCAGACATTATAAGCACCTCTGTCCCTGCTGATGAAAAGCTTTCCCAGAGTTCAGAGCTGTCATCACTTTGCGTTGTTTGGCTTATTGCTCAAAAGATAACAGGATCACAATTAAACTGTGTTAAAATTTAGTTGAATATCATAACTATTGTTGGTAATTTTATTGAACTGATTTGGTAAAGATGGTTGAATTCTTGCTTCTGCTGCATCTTTGCCATCTTGGCAGTGTCCTTTTGCTTTGATTTTCTTATCTTGCCTTTCTTTTCTCCTTGGACCTGCATACATCAAACCCCCTTTGTCTGGGATATATATATCCTGCATATTCTCCATGATTTGCTTTGTAAGCCTCATGATATATTGGTGCCAAGAACCTACATTAGCTAAGTTAATTATCATAAAAGAGTGAATCCAACTGCAGGCCTGAGAGAGTAAGTGGTTGGTTTTCCAGTCTGTGTGAAATCAGCCCACTTTCTACAACCTCAGCAAGTACATTTAGGTTTGTGTTTGTAATTTACCTTGGTGTGAAAAGGTTTAAGTGCTGTGAATACAAAGCAGGGATTCCCAGTCGGGGTAAAATATCGCCAGAGAAGCTCTGGCGGGGTTTTGAAATCTATAATGTATGAGTTGACAGGAAGTGTGGATGAGTGTGGGTTTATCAGCAGGAGGCTATGAGTCATACTAATTACTGACCATCATGGAGTTGATGGTGGAATCCCCAGCAGTGCAATACGATCCTCCGCTTCCCAACACTTCATAATTTACACCCAACAAAAATCTTTTGTAGTGATTCTAGAGATAGACGTAAACGGTTAAAAAATGCCTTTTTTTGTTGCCGTTTGATCATCTTGTCAAAAGTTGATTCAGTTTGACCCTGGTGTCTGCTTTCATTTTATATTTAGTTAGAATGAAAGCTTGTTTGGATGCACCTTCTTACTCATCATTTTTGTGATACTGCCCTTTCGCCCAGTAATCTTTTTTTTTTCAACTTTGCACCTGTTTTGCTCTCTTTCAAAATTACATTTTATTTCTGAGGGAGGGGAGGGGGAAATCAAGTAGTGTGACTTGTGTTTTTTTTTATATGAATATAAGCCTCTTGAAATACATCAAGCATCCTCATACTTTTAACAGCAAAATTACGCAACTTCAGTAAATATTACAACAAATTCCAATAGTGATCAATATTTACATTATGAACGGCTGTGCATAGCTTCTAAAGAGCAATCTTTGATCTGTCGGTCCTAAAGAGGTGTGTTTTATGACTCTTGGAGGCATCCTGATCCACTGCAGAATTAAAACATCCAAAGCACTCAATCAATACCCCAAGGGTGGCGAGGCAGCCGCATGCGAGGCCGTTCCTCTTTGTGTGGACTTCAGAGAGTTTATGAAGGCAAACCGACATCAGTATACTGGGCTTTGTGGACAGAGCTAATGGCACATGTTATTGATTGGGTGTGTCGTAATCTGTCAATCAAGGCTTTCACAGCCGTAACAAAATGCTCTGCAGGGCCATTTCCAGCCATCTGCCGTTCCCGACACCCTGAGAGCATCCTGTATTTATTGACAAGCTTCTTTTACAAGATCTTTGGGAAGGAATCGGAGAGGAGTAGAACAGGAAGGCGGCAAATTTAGATCATTTAATGAGCAGCTCAAAGTATGAGACTAACAACTTCAATTAATCAACTGATTTAAGTAGCTAACATCTGCTAGATCTAAATCACATCTGATGCTAGATTTCTGTTTAATCACCTGCTCACTTATTGCGGTAACACTTTATTTGAAGGGGGGTGAATAAGACTGACATGACACTGTTATAAACATGACATAACACCTGTCATGAACATGAATAAGCCTTCATGAATATTTATGACTGTTTTCATAAAGCGTCATTCGGTAAATTATGACACTTTTAATACAAAGCTGACATTATTCAAAATGTCGTTGTTATGACAACTTGACATTAACCAAGAAATCATTACTGATATAAATTTGTTATAAAAGTATTACTGATTGCACTTTAAAAATTAGGTAACTTTATGTTATTATAGGTAAAGTTTAAACAGTAATGATTTCCTGGTTAATGTCAAGTTGTCATAAAGACATTTTGAATAATGTCAACTTTGTATTAAAAGTGTCATAATTTACTGAATGACACTTTATGACAACAGTCATAAATATTCATGAAGGCTTATTCATGTTCATGACAGGTGTTATGTCATGTTTATGACAGTGTTATGTCAGTCTTATTCACCCCCCTTCAAATAAAGTGTTACCCTTATTGCTTATATAAGGCCTGTCCCGACACCCGAGAGCCGAGAAAGTGGGACGGGACTTTGCAGGATATGTGCCTGTAAAAGACTTGGTGTAAAATTCAAAATTATGAATCTGTATTTTAAGAAAAAAACACAAAAAATGATATGATGTGACAAAGTATTAGTGTTTCGTACTAGACAAACCCAGAGATTTGCTCAGTTTTTTTTTCTCTCTTTTCGGTCAATACTCCATTGATTGGCTGTCTCCCACTTGTCCATGGATCAACACCATATTTTATATAACAGCGCGGTTTGACTCCACTGGTTCGTGCAGCATTCCGTTGTGTTTGCCCACGCCTGCTGACTATCTGCCCTCTCCGTTGGCCTTTGGATCAGTGTCGCTCATTGTCTCACTTTTCCCTCTGTTTATCTGCGTCTCTTCTCTGCCAGCTCCTTCTTCCTGGTCCCCATGGATCTCCCTGTGCACTCGGGCTCTTAGCTGCCCTTTCTCTCTCTCTCTCTCTCTCTCTCATCCTGCCTCTCCCATCTTCTCTCCGGTGTCTCGGGGAGTGCCAGGCAGGGCGTCCCTGGAGTGACCTTGGGGGGTAATGAGCTCTTGATCACGAGTCAGGAAACCCAGAGTTTAACACCCCACCCCAAAACCCTCCCCTCAACCCAAGCAGTACTAACCAAAGAAAAAAAAAAAAAAAGCCTGCACAGCCATCGTTTGCTCAGCCCACAAAGGGAAATAGTATTGGAGAGAAAGGACAGCAGGACAGAGGTGCAGATAAAGAGTCTTGAGAAACTATTGCTTTAAAACCCTGACATACAACTACCAGACCTCCAGAGCAAAGTAAGTGGATTCTGATTTTCTTTTCGATGCACACAGAGAGGCGTTGCTTTTACAGGTCTGATGAGCTGGTGAGATTGTTACTTGACCAGCCACAGAAAGCAGAAAAGTTCTCAGTGTTGGAGTTTGTGCAAGTCTTGATTCTTGCAAATGGTTTCAAGGCTCCCCATCTGGATCTTGGTGTTCAAACCGTGTCTGTAATTACTTTAAAAAAAGAACTTTAACCAAATCTAAACGAGGAAAGTTTCTCTTTTGGATCTGTACTGACGTCTCGTCTTTTGGTCAACTGTGTGGACATGCTGCTAATTGGTTTTTGCTGTTAGTCCATGTCAAGCTTAATTTATCCTTGAGGCTGTTGATACAAGATAATAAACACATGAAAATGAAAGATTATTAAGCTTAAACGTTGAGAATTACGGTCGCAGATGGAGAATGGCTTGTAGACAAACCGGGTAAACAATTGGAAAGCACTAATAATCCGGCAGCCATGGGCTAAACAGTGTTGTGTTAAATCATTAACAGGCCCGTTTTCTCAGTGATTAGACTTCAAACATTCATATGTTTGTTTATTATTGCTATCAGCCAAAAAATATGCAAACCCAATTAAGTCAGCTTGTGCATGCAAGCTGGTAGATGAAAACCACTTTTATTTTCTCAGGATATTGTAATTTGGGTCAGGCCTGACTAGAATGACAAACCCTTCTCTTCTGAATTGCATCAGCGCCATGTGATCCAGGAGACCTTCTGCTTGCGTTGCCATGGCGTTATTCAGAGCCTCGTAAAGCAACCAAAGTCAGACCAAACAGGGTTCCTCTCTGTCTTATGAGCATTCCTTCAGGGGACAAAAGCTTCCTCTTGCTCATTCTTGCCTAAAATGAAGTGTCCGCTTCATTTCTCTACAATCAACACACGGTGTGGTCCTAATGAAAGGCCAGGGGAGAGATTAAACATGAAGTGGAGATGAGATTGAGAAACCTGCTTTGGTCCGCAGGAAGTTGGAGCACAATGAGGATTAAGCTGGACGACAACCAGCAGGGTCAACCTTATAAAACCGCTTTACTACCAAGCAGGTCCTGGCATTTTCCCTCCATGATGGACCCTCAGAGCCCTTTAAGTGACATTTTGCACATTCTTGCCTATTCTCTTGTTAATAGCTTGCCCCACGTACCTCACCACATGATCTTGCCTATACGTCAATGTGCTTAAGCACAAAGTCAGTTCATTTCCTTCTGTGTTCTCACAACCCCTTTGATTGAACTGGTCTTCATGGAGGAGCCGGAGCAATAAGGCATAGAAATGTGCTGTTAGGGGCCACAGAAGTCCACTCCAGGGGGGAGGGAGGCACCATGAAAGGAGCCAGTTCTTCTCTATAGGGCATAAGTAAGTGAAAAAATAGAGAGGAAGAAGGGTAGGCGGACTCCAGACATACACAAAGGTCTTCACATTGAGAGACTGGTTTATTTTTTTGTGAGGTAAGCGCTGACCCTTCACATGTGAGATGAACAGGATGGGGTCCAGAGGGCCTCCACCGAAAAGGAGGATGGGAAAAAACGAGAGAAATGGAGGAAAGGAGGAGGTGGAAAAAAATCCAAAGAAGAGACCTGTCAATGAGCCATGCGTCTAGCAGCCAGTTCCCAAAGACATGCTGCAGAAATGACAGAATAGCAGGCAACTAAAAGTGAACTAAAAGAATATCCGACAATATATTTCAGCTGTTTGCTTTTCTGTGCTCATTTGGCCAAAATAAAAGCAAATTCTCCAACTGTAAAAGGGTAAATTAAAAAGGATTACCCATGTTTAGCTAAGTTTTCCTACAAAGGGGTTTTAAACACAGAGTTGTAGTTCATTAGTATGTTCAAATCTTTAACGTGTACACGTTATCTTCTTTCCTTTGCTTTTAAAAATAAACATTTTGTTAAAGCACTTAACAATAATGTCAAAATTAAACGTTCTCAGACATGAATTAAGCAGCTGATCATTATGATCAAGTGTCACACATTGAGTGTCTTGAACCACAAATGCTGTCTTGTTGATCTCCTTTGTCTTGAGCTGTAATGTGAGAAGGCTCTGATTTTTTCTTAAGTTTGTAAAGGGTACGTGTTGAAGTACATCCCTACTTTCTCTCAACTTTACATTTTTTTCTAGAATATCTCCAGTTTTTCCACTTTTCCCATTTTTTAATCACATCTAGAGCTTCACCGTGTTAGAATAGACATTCTACTGAGTGTGTGTAATCAACCTTCACCAACTCACACACAGCTGACCCCCTCACCTCCACGCTGGTCTCTCTGGATTAGCTCCAGGGTGCTTTTTTTCGCTGTCATGTTTCCTTTCCTCTGTAATGAGTCAGCTCATTAGTGGTTCGTTCTGCAGCCCCATACCTGTACACATGCCCAGATCCAGACAAACACTTCCCAGACCTCCCAATAAATGACTAAAAAAGAGAGAGGGTAAAGGTCTCAAGGCTGCATGTAAGGTTCGATACCTAAGAAGTGAACATATTGCTGCAATGTAATATTTAGTTAATATATTAGATTTTTCTGTTACCTTAGAACTCAAACAAATTCTTCATAACCTATGCTTACTTTCAACAATATCAGACAAACCTAGTTTAAGCCCGGTATAATTTCACCACTGCAGTAGTCACTTAGTGATTTTACTTGCCAGAAATAAGATGAACATCAAAACAAGGTTTACATTTAATGGAAGGACTTCTCTCAGACTCCACCAGGATAATAGATTCCTTTTTTTGGTATTTCTTGCAACTCAAAACAGAGGTTGACTGATAGAAGCTTTCAATCTAGAAAGACAATGGCTTGTAGTCCACACATTATCTTTTTTGATTGATTTATTCATTGGGGTGATTTGGGATTGCTTGCAATTTTGTATTTCTTTTTCCCAGAAGATGGATGAATTAAAGGTTTCTGTCTCATTCTTTGCTTCTATAGATTTGGCAGTGGAGACATTTACAGAAAGCTAGATCAGTGGCTACTGCGCTGGCGAAATTTACAGTTTCTCCTTGTCTCTATAAACCTGGTGGAGACATTTTGGAAGACTTGCATGCATTATATTTACAGGTTTGCCTCTTGCACAACCTTTAAAGGAGTGATTCCTTGTTCCTTGGCCATCGTTTAGTTTGAATTGAGGTGATTACGCTGTCTTTCTGTTCTTAAAAACAGAAAACCAATAACGAAGATGTTACCTAGGGGAACTGAAAAGTGTTGGAAGAGCAACTAGATAGCACTAAAGCATTACGTATTTATTAATCCCTACATCTTGACATGTTTGATATAAGAGAGAATGGTAGGACTGTATCTGCTCAGCCTGTACTTTATATCAGAACATGCAGAAATCTGGGCAGAGTTTACGCTTTGGAATCAAATATGAAGTAGCAAACTGCTATTTGGGCTTCTTGGACTTACTTTTCTTTGTGTTGTTTGGTTGTGGCAATATAACTGGCAGTTTTTCTGCGGACGGAGGTAGGGGTTCAGAGACTGTTCTGTTGAATACTTGTTACTGCTGAAAATAAAACGAGTGAGGTCAAACAGAAGTGCGGTGAAAACAAAATGGTGATTCTGCACAGGTGAAGCTCTGCAATCGAACACAGCAGGGCATACTTGACTCTTGACATATTCACTGATCCATGTTTTAATAATATATGCTGAATTTCTTCTTAGATATCAGCCAAAGATGTGATATTGTTCATCTGGGCCCACATTCAAACTGTTTGAGACAAGCAAAAATGCAGAATGAGAACCGCACATGGGTGTAATAGGGTTATATTTTTTAGCAAAACTGTCCTGGGGGAATATAAGTACTGAAGGTTGTTTGTGAGGGTTGAGACGTCAGTATGGGGAAACACCTGGGATGCAGAAGGTGCCAAAGATGCAGTCGAAGATCACTTTTAAAACATCTGGATTCCAAGAGCGAATTAACTGCAACAGTCAGTTTAATGGGACACACGTGATCCTTCCTCTGTGAATACAGCTCTTGTTAAAATGCTGCAGAGGCATCGACTTGGAAGCATGCAGCAACTCCTAATGCAGAACCCTGCTAAATTGTTCACAAGTAAACCCTGAAGGTATTAAACCGAATAAAGCCAATAGGCTGCCAAAGCTCCACATAACTGCTGCAATCTATCGGCACAATCAATGCACCCTCGTATAATTTGGAGAATGCGACTGCGTTTAAGGTGGGAGTGAGCAGCAGCAGCCCGCCAGCAGAGTTTTAGTGATATTATAATTGTTTCGGCAGAGAGATTTTTAACCTCACAAGGCGTCAAAATTTGCGCAATCAAGTAACTGTTATCCTGAGTTGTGCCGTTTACAACCGTTCTTACAGGAGCGGTTTGCATGATGAGCACAGCAGATGCACCGTTCCACCAGGTGTTTGCCAACTGCTGCTGCCACTAGTCTGAAGGAGCTGGCAGGGGAATACATGGGGAGGGGTGTTTTGTGTGGTGAAAGCTCAGCTGGAGGCTGCAGCTTGGAGGAGGATCTTTGTGGAAATGGGTGGTGCTTTGTGAGAGCAAGTGTTCGGGTACCTTTGAATGGTTGCCATGGGAGATCCAAGGATTTCTCAGAGTTGCAGGAAAACAAAAAATCTAAGCAAGACTCCAGGTATTTTTTGATGAGGCAATATCAATTCTGTAAATAATTTTCCTCTACTTCTTTTTGCTATTTGCATGCTTGTATACACACACACACACACACACACACACACACACACACACACACACACACACACACACACACACACAAAGCTAAGGTTAAAGGAAGTGACAATTATTTCATGATATAAATAGTAAGGTTCCACTCCACTGCAACACATAACACAACACATTTAATGTCAAATTTTTGATAATTTGACAAAAATTGAAACCTTTTTTTCCTCCTTATATTTTATTTTTATATACATAATCTGGACAGTTTTTTCAAGGGACAAATCTGAAGTAGTTAATAACAAAAAAAGATTAAAAACAGTTCCTTCCTCCTCTCTGTGGGGTGTAATGCTTGGTTAAGTCTCAGCTGGTTTTAATCATCCCTGTTGGGGGGATTGCTGTTGCTGTGGGAAGTTTTCTTTTTCCCGTGGGGCAGCACAAATGATGAGGCACCAGGATTTGATTAGTTAAATACCTATGATGGATGAAGAGAGGATTAGATGGGCCGTTGGTTCCCAACAGAAAGGATGGCTTCATGTCCACCCACCGGTGAGTGATCAGAGAACAGGACCGTCTAGCAGAACTGTGTCATCTTCTTGGACTAAATACCCTTAAATGTGTCATTGGTAAGACATGCATTATGCATTTTGAGTCCTTTTCTTGTAAACACTTTATCCATGAGGAAGCAAAAGGTAAAAAAGAAAGAGAGGAAAGGCAAATAAGATCTGGAGGAACGGAGAGCGAATCATTACTCATGTGCATTAGTATTCCTTCCACAGCTTGTGCTGTGAGACAGCCGGTCTGTCCAAACAAACAGCAAACAGAGGGGGGATGCCTCATTATAACTTCTCCGTTTTGTTTCACCCAGAGTTCACATTCCATCTGACCATAAACACTGGGCCGGAGCTGCGACCTTGCCCTGTGTCCATGCTGGAGCTTAGAGTTGTGCAGAGCAAGGAAAAACTGCGGTTCACATGCTGCTGAGTCCGTGCCGACAGCAGTGCAGCAGCCTGGGAGAGGGAGGCAAAAGCATATTATAAATTTCTATTATTGAGTCCTTGAATCATTTTAGGTCTGCACTCGGCGGGGGCAACCACAAGAGATGATAAATGAATCTGACCACAATATTCCCCATAGGTAATAGCTTAAATGTCCACTTGGACCTGACTCAAAAAGCAAGCAAGTCATTTTCTATAAACTACCACCATCGTAATTGGGGCTTTTAAAACTTTTACTCCCATTTAGTAAAACTTTGGAGGAGTTACGTTGCCTTGCAAAAATATTCTTGCCTGGAAAGTGTCACAGTTCAGGAGTGTTTGGGCTTCAGCTGTGTTTGAACTTTGATTATTTCCTTATTCACTCCAGTCATTATGTCATCTGTCTCTTCTGGACGTAGCTCCAGCTGTTTCTCATCCCCTTCATCACTCCTGTTCTGTTGAGTCCTCTCCTGCATCATGCTTTACCCTTTGTGCGTTTAAACTTTATCAAGTCATCATGCATCTGCCCAGCTCTTGTTTGTCCTTCGATCTGCTTTAGAAACAGCAGGATATGTACTGAAATTTTTGTAAAAGTAAAAAAAAAAACATAGTTCTACAATAATACCACACTAAATAATTGCATTTTTTAACTAACATGTTAGTTAAAAAATGATTTTAAAAAATCACAAACCTCAGGAGAGATGAAATCAACAAACTGACGCATAAAGCCAGGAATAATGGCTGCTGTTAAACCAAGCGTTTTTACATTTGTGGCCATGAAGAGACACAAAACAGCCACTAGTGGTTGCAAAAATATGACTAGAGTTGTGATGGAAAATAGGGTGAAAAATAAAAGGAAAAATGGATTAGTTTTTTTTTTTTCTAGGTTTCTGTTCGGATGCTGGTGTTTGAACTTGGGCTTTCATTGATGTTCGGTTTTGATCATTTCTTTATTGTTTATTTGCTCAGATCTCGGCATTTTAGATTTTCCTCTTGTGTTCATTTATTTTCATCGCTTCTGTTTTGGATTTGCTTCCTTTGTTTAGCGTTTCTGTTATTAAAGTTAGTTTGAGACCTTTTTATATTTCTTTACCTCCTCTGTTCTACCTTTCACCTTTCATCAGCCTTGCTCGGTTTCGTACTTTGTGCATCTTAACTGTGATTTATGTTGCACAGCACTTTGGGACCTTTGTGTCAGTGAAAAGTGCTTTATGAATAAACTTTACTTCGCTGCGCAGCTGTTATTCATCTCCTCATTCGCCTCTGACTGCATTCTTCCTCAGCTGTGCACCGTTTTCTCTGACTGGTCTGGTTCTCATGTTGTTCTCCATTCCTCCCTCTATATAAAAGCTTGTCTATCCTCATTTCTGCTTCTCTGGTTCCTTCCGCCATGTTGCCTTGTTCTGGTCTCATCTTTGCTAATCTTTTCATTAAACATCCTGCTTTTACTGTACAAAGCTAATATGCCCATTTATCGAATGCTTCTGATTGGATAATTTTGCTTTCGCTCAAGGACATGGGATCCTTAGCACATCCTTCCTCGAAGGTTATTTTCTCTCATCCCTCCTAAAATGAAGATGTAAACAGCCAAATGTCAGATTCATTTATATTTAAAATGCAGTTTTTCCATACACATCCCCTGCAGTGTAATATGCTATCTGATGGTAGCAGGAGTTGCATAAAGTTTCTACATAAACGTTGACAGTATTTGCAGATATTTTACTGAAAAGGCCTGCAGAGAAAAATGTTAATCAGTTTTCCTTTGGTGCTTTTACATGAAAATGAGACCATGACAAGTATTTGTTTGGCCTCCCTCCAATCTCAGATAGCATTTGTGTCTAAAAGGATAAGTGTCCCCTCTGCCCTGCTGTAGTGTTTTCACATAAACATGGCTTCTCCCCTCTGGGACTGAACTGCTCATGTTGTGGTGAAAGTCGTCCACTTAAGTTTGATTATTTTTTGCAAACATTTGTGCAGAAAGTGCATGTGAGCATTGGTACAAATATCACTAAATGAGGAGCAACATTACTGCTCTTTTTTCTTTTCTTTTTTTACGCAAGTGAACTTTAAAAAAAATCTTCATTTGTAGAATTAAAAAGTTAAATTTAGCAGCAAAGTGACCTTATCATCTGAAAATACAGAAGCGAATCTGAGTTCAGCGTAAATCTGAAGGGCTCCCAGCCCTGAGGTCCTTCTTTCTTCCATGTTTGGCTTCAGGAGACAATAAACTGACCGACCAGAAGAACATGTCAGGACTGTGACAAGGACATCAATGCTCTCCGGCTACCAGCATGCAAACTGCGGTGCTGTGGGGAATTGAACCCGGTGACTTTGCTGCGTGAGCCCCTTCTGCTCATGATGCATTATTCAAAGATTTACTGACTTAATACTTTTTAATGACTTTGCTGGTTTATTGGGGCAGATTGGAATGTTTTCTCTCCACTCTGAGTTATTGGCAAGTCGACTGAATTCATTCAGCTCTTTCCTTCCCACACCGATCGCTCTCAGCTCTTTGCACTCGAGCCACTTCATCCCAGTTACACACACATTCATTCACAGATCAGTTGGACAGTCGGGGTTCGGTGGCAGGAGGAAACTGGAATCAAGTCCACAACTTTTTGGACTGCAAGACAAACTCTACCTCCTCTCGAGACTTTAGTCTTTTTTTTTTGCCTGTGCTAAAATTGTACTTTATTACCCTTTAGCTCCAAGGAGCCAGGGTTTGCTGCAGGCATTCAAAGTGGGCTTGATCAATAGTAATTTAGATTTACTGGTTGTGTTTTGGCTGCTTTTTCACTTGTTTTTGTGGACAAAAGAAGTACTGAAATAATACACAAAGATCTGCCACATGGACTAAGTGTTATGACTAAACTATCACATCCAGCGTTACCATATATGTTAACACGATGGGAAAAGCAGTTAGGCACGATTAAATGTAGGGAAATGAAGCAGATTTCCAAGTCTTTGGAAAGATATGTGTTGCATTTAATCCACTAGTGGTTTTCAAAGTCAATAGCAACAATAGTTTCTTCAAGACTCCAGCGCGGGAAGAGACGGACCTAAAGACAGAACGGCAGGACCTGTTGACCCAGACGTGCTTTAAATTGAGGAAATACAGCATGAGCACGATAAGTTTGGAGCAGAAATTGATTCAGTGATGTCAGGAGAGAGACACAGTTAAGCACAGAAGGGGGAACTTCTTTGGAAAGCAAACGCTACACAGTAATACCTTGGACCAAATTAAATCTAAAAGCAAAGTTTGTGTAAATGATTGAGGAAGTTTTGACCAATAACATATAAAAGACAAATTTTAAGACATTAATCATCTTTCTGATTATATTTCTATTATTTACAATAGATTCTTGAAGGGCTAAATATTTTATTGTGCAATGTTTTTCTGCAGAGGGGAAATGTGATTTCCCATCTACTGCATGTTTAGAAACTCCTCAGTGAAACTGCTGCCTTTACTATGAAAATGATTGGATCTGTCCCTGCTGCAAAATAAACCCCCCAACTTATTTAGATCTTCTGTCACATTCAACATGAGCTCACTGATGGTCTGGTAAACAAACCTGGAGCAAATATATATATTTTTTGGACAGATGAATATGGCTGTTAGAGTTGTTATGAGAGGAAATGGGCTTTTCCAGAGGAAAGGTAAAGGTGAATAGTTTCCATCTGTGAGGTGTAATTTTCCAAACAATGAAATGGACTGTGTGAGCACAGACGTTGGCTCGCAGAGAATAAGCCATGCCTCATTGTACATGCTAATTTTAAAGGTTCAGAATTACAATGTAAAATGGGGTTTAAAGATTAGGCTTTTTAACTCTTAATAGCTGAATAGGCTCATTAAGTGGGGGGGTAATTATTTGGGAGAATCAAACCTCCGAAAATCATTTTCTCCTCTTTTCCAGCAGAACTTTTTAAACTGTTTCATCTGAATTTTATGTGACGGTTTAACAGAAAGAGGCACATGGATGATTTATATATCATTTCCAAAATTTATTTACAAGGGGAAAAAATCTGAAAAGATCGACAATTTGTGCACAAACTCGACCAAGAAAGAAATTAAACATGCTTTAGTTTGCTTGTTGTTGAATGTATCACCTCTAGCAATCAGTGTAATGGCAAGCTAACAACTGACAGGCAATTTCATCGTTGAATATATTAGGCAGTGTGGAGGCCTTGTATTGAATTCCCCTCAGCCGGTCCGGCTGACGTCAGAAGACCTCAGGCGGTGGATGTCTGTGGTGCTGCACATGCCCTCCTGGGTGACTGCGCCGACTGCTTCCACACGCTCATAAACACGCAGACACACAGACAGCGCCGCGTTTTAAAGCAGCCTGTTGAGGTCGTTTGCAGATTTGATGAGTGCATTTGTTGCTCACTGGTTGCTTTAATCGGCGTTTGCAGCTTCCTTGCAGATCCTGTTGGCATTTGTGACTTTTCAGGGTATAAAGCGGATGCCGGGAAAAGTCGGAGAGAGAGGCAACAGGCGAGGTTCCATGCTGCTGCTGTGAGCAGAACAAAAGAAAATGCAAAAGTGGGGGTTTTCTTAGCCCCAAAATCTGAAAAAGTAAAAATAATTAATGCCCTTGACATTTGTGATGACCAGTCTCAAATGATGAAAAAAGGAAAACTGCCTGTTTTAATAGTTCAAACAGCTAAAATACCTTAAAATGCATTAATATGGACAGTGGAAACCTTCAGAAGACAATATCTACAGTCATCCACGTTGGAACCAATCAGAGCCTAGGGACAAAATGCAGCTCCTGGATTGGCTGCTTTGCAAATGGCAGTAAAAGTATCTCACCTTTTCCAAGCTACATTTTCTTTTTAGTATTTCAGATTTCGTCTATGAAAAGAATCATAGAGGATTTCAGTCTAGTCACAGTCTGAAGTGTGAACAGGTGGGGATGATTGTACCTCCTTGTCCATCTGTCCGTCCATGTCTCCATCCATTGGACAATAATATCCAACAGAAACATCAGCCAAAACAAAAAAATTAAAAAAATAGTAACGTATGGGGCTGGAAAGAAATGAACTTTGACATAAAAATATGCATCACTTTGATAATCTCTTGATAAGTTGGTCATGACGCTTCAACTAGAGACCAAAAAGTGTAAGTAAGAATCCAAAACAAATTAAGTGACTTCATTTAAATAATGCGATGTATGATTTATGATGCTTTGTGGCATTTTAGCTTGAGAATAAAGTTGAAGTGAAGCGGAGGCTTCATGCCTCAAACGGAAGAATGTCTGCGTTTTGACACCATTTGTGAAGGAGGCTGGGTTGTTGACGTTTGAGAGTTTTTTTTGCACTTGGCAGGTGTTTCATGTCTTTCATGGA
Organism: Poecilia mexicana; assembly: GCF_051168715.1. Taxonomy (NCBI): domain Eukaryota; kingdom Metazoa; phylum Chordata; class Actinopteri; order Cyprinodontiformes; family Poeciliidae; genus Poecilia; species Poecilia mexicana. Next base: position 14,194,201 of record NW_028263392.1, read on the forward strand.
ATAAACTGTGATGGGCTTCTGTGGTCCGGGCATCTTTAACACCGTCGGGAAGCCTTTGTTCTTTCTCTGTTTTCATGTCGGATCCCCGCCAGCCCATCGAGGAAACTCTACTGGCTGTGTGCTCCGAAAAAAAACCCTGTTTCTGTTTGATCAACTTCTAACATATTTTAGCAATTTAGGCAGGAATGAGTGTAGATAATTCAAAGCCTGCCAGAAGGAGTGTTGATGAGGAGACACACAGATTCACAAGCAGCAACGGAGGATCTCGGGTTTTCTCATTTCTGTGCAGATGCACACCCTAAAACTCCCCGTCAACATGGATGAGACTTTCAAATGAAGCCCTAATACGGCTGACATCTTCCATCGACGAAGACCAGATGAAATTACCTTTGAAAATCTCCCTTAAAAATCAGTTCTGCATTTCTTCGGCGTCTTCGCCCTCAGGCAGTAACTATTTTCCCCCAGTGGAGGCCAGCATGCAGCTGATGAGGTCACCGAGTGAGTCTGATTTCCACACTACAACCAAACTAAGGTTTAGCACACCTGAGGCCGAACGACAAAAAGTCGCACAAAATGATGTAACCATTGGGACTTCGATCGACAGACCAGACTCCAAATCTAGACGGATAAAAACTTGTTAGCTGTTAAACTTGCTAGCATGCTAACATGTCCAAACTTTAGCGTTGCTGCTGCAGCTAAGCAATTAAAACTGGACACCAACTCATGACAATAAGTGATTCTTATCCCTGGCAGATTTAATTTGAAGGCGCAACAGATCAGAGTTGTGGTCAACCCAAAACAATATTTTAAAATACCAGTGAATATTTGCAAAAAAATAAAATAACTCAATAAATGTAAGAAATATCAACCCCACTGCTGAACAACACACAAAATGAACGGGGAATGAAAATGATTGACTGAACCAACGTGTTAAAGTATAATAAAAAATGCGGTCAAATGATTAATACTCTTAGAAATGACTTTTTTATAGTGGTCTGCATGAGCAGGGGAAGAGGAAGTGTGCATGTTCCACACTCTTACTGCAGAAGAGGTCAGAGGCGTTACAGATAGATCATGAGAGCCCTCTGCTGACAGCTACATCTAAGGAGACCAGAGCAGCTCCCCTCATAGTAACATGCCTGCTCTACGTTAATAAGAAAAGCAGACTGGTCTCGACACGTGTGATAATTCTGCACCATTCAGTCGTCTAAAATTAGTTGCTTTTTCACCTTTCATCGGAAGAACTGGAGGTAGGACTGGGAAGTTATTAACATCACCCACTCAGTGTTGTAAAAGAAATGAAAGAATGATTTACTGATCTGGAGAGGGGTGGAGGTGAACAGGCTCACATTTTTTATTCTGTCTTCACAAGTGACCAGTGAGTCGTTTCTTACCAGTTATTATCTGAACCTGAGCAGCTTTACAGCTGTCATTTCAAATGTAGCTGATTTTCTGCTGTAAAAAAAAATGTCTCTGCCTTAAAATTAGACGCTTATGAAGGTTTCCTTTCACTTTGAGAGTCCTTACATATTTAGTATTCAGTAGAAATTTTAAATACAATCGTCTGCTGACCTTGAAGCACCAAAGAGTGTGCACTTTTGAAAGGAGGCCAAATCTTTTAGCTCCATGTTAACAGATGATAATTATCTTGATACCAAAAAAATGCAAAGGGAGATTAAAACCAGTGATTAGTGGAGCTAATATCATGTTGTACAAGTGCAGTGGGACATTGCATTTGTCAGCTGAACCTGGCAGCAGTCGGTAGGCAGAATGACACAACCGTAGACAAAGTGACTGGTCTGCAGCTGCAGTTAGGATCAGGCCCACCCTGCAGGTTTTAGTCGTCACACTGGGACAACACACCTGAATCAAGTGATCGGTTCATTACCCGGCCTGTGTGGAACCTGAACACATGTTGAGGAGGTGATTTAGCCATTTAAATGAACTCTGTGGGGACAAACGACGCGTCTAAAACCTGCAGGACACGACGCGCAACATCTGACTGGTTAACCCAGAGGCGTCCAACTACACTCTAACATCAGTTTGACAAACCACCGTAACCGTTTACTTATAATTCACTGAGTTAAAAATAGACTTTTTAAATAAATATTGAAATGTTTACTCATGATTGTAACAAATACATTTGATTTTTTTCATATATTTACTTGCTTTATACTTCATTAAATATCTTGCAGCTGCAACTCATTTTCCCTCTAGTTGTGCTGATCTGCCCAACATTTAACACAAACACTAAGATTTATAACTTATCTTTACTTCTAACTTTCCCACACTACATACTAGTTTTAATTAGGACCGGGATCCTTACAAACCATGTGGTGTTTTAACTCAATAGGCCTTATTTTTATAGCATTAGCATGTTTTTCTTTTGTCACTTTTTTTCTTTTAGTTTTTGACACCAATTTCAAGTTTGAAATTGTCCCTGACATTTTACCCAGGTCAATTACTTCTTTCTATCTGTACAAAACTCCTAACAGAAGAGGACAAAAGTGCAAATGTAAAAAGAAAAAGCTGTCGAAAATCACCTCTCACCAAATCTCCAAAGTTAGTCATTAAAAGGTTTTACTCGGCGGCGGCCATCCCTGAAACGTAATGGATTTCCAGATGATGCAGCTCGTCACGCCGCTGCAGAGAGCAGATGCTGTAGATGCAAAACCAATAGGGTGTTTTTGACTCCACATGCGGGGGGGTCCGACAGGTCGGGGATGTGTGACGTGCATTTCACAGATGTTGAGCTGTAAGTTTTTATTTTTTATTCCCTCCCCACCCTCTTCCTGCTGGTGCCGTGTGATCTGAGGTGAGCCGCAGCCTGGAGGAGATTGTACTCCTGTTTGCCTCCGTCCAGGTTTTGTAATGCTCAGTCAGGCTGTGTTCTGCTACCACACGGCCTAAAAGAGGGCCACGAGGTTATGGTGGAGGATATAAAGACTTCAAACACGCGCCACAGTAAAAATTGTCCTAATGATAGGTATGTGAAGCACAACACCCACGTTATCTAAAGTCTTTCCCTGCAGTGACAATAATTTTGTCAACATTTCTTCTCCTTGACAGCTGGAAGAACTGTCAAATCTGTCCAACAGCATTTGTTTTGCTAAAGTGAACAAGCGTAATCCACCCTCACTTTTTCTCTCTTTTTTTCTTCTCCTCTCGCGTCAGGACATAAGAAAAAAAAGCGTCTCATCTCGTCTCCATTTAGCCTCATCGACTGTCTGCCTGGCTTCGCTGCAAACACACCAGAAGCTCTGCAGGCAAATTGCAACATTTTTTAATTCTTTGACAGTTTTGCATTGTATGTTTTTTGTGTGTTTTTGCGTAACTATACGACAGACTATATATTTTTTCCAGATAATGAGATGGAAAAACCAAACATATCACTCAGTATGAATGAGTCGACCCAGGTGCGAAGACTTGAGATGTTTTGGTGAAACTTCCTGTGTTTAAAGGTTATTTACTGAGTGCAGAGAGAGAAAAGCTTGAATAAAAACCAACTAAATCAAGTTTTGATTGATTTTATAAGAGTAGATCCAAAAGTTTGCAACAGACAGATAGAAAAGTTGTTGTTTTTTTTAGTTTAAATGATAAATCCCGCTACAAGAACAAGTGGGTATAGATAATGGATGGATGCAAAAGCATGCTTTATCTGCCACTGTTTTCCAGTATTTTATTAAATTGATGCAAGTTGTGATAGTTTGATATAACCACTGAGGGTGTACTCTCCTGGGGCCACACACACACACACACACACACACACACACACACACACACCTCTGTGGCTAATGGTCTAGCAAAGATCTGAGCAATCCTTATTTTTGATCTGAACAGGTTTTCATCTCCAAGTCAAACCCAGAGGAAAGTTTTTCACTAAACCTCCATCCTTGGAGTTATTTAGTTTGCGTCGGTACATTCCCATGTGAAAGACTTAGACGCTAGCTTCAAAAGGGCTGTAATGAACGAAATAACGGCTTATTATTATGTGTGGCATGCAGTGCTGCTGCGTCGGTTTCATTGAGACCAATTTGAAATGTGAACGTGGGAAAAAGTGAAGCCTGCTGGAACGAGGTGACACAAACTGGAGGTAATCACATGAACCTCCGCTCTGCGTAGAGCGTAGGAGTGAGGCAGAACATCAGGCCTCGGACGGCGGCAGCCGGGGATTGAGGCTCGCTTCAGCCGTTTGAAACAAAGCTTTTGTTTTCTGCGGAGTTGAGCGAATCCTGCTGCGGGTGACGAAATCGGGAAATTTAACAGCAGTGGTGATTCTAAAATTTACCGAATGAAAATCTCAGCGCTGTGGCCGTTTCTTCCTCTCGTGCTCCTGCTGAGGTTTTGCTCAGATACGTGAAGCTGACCTCTCAGATGGTCAGCTTCTGTGCTGGCAAAATAAAACATTCCTACGGAGCTGAATACATGCAGTAGCATGGTGCTGCTGTAAACACTGTGAAACACCTGACTACTGCATTAAAACACGTTTTGCATGATATTGTTCTTGAATAGGTTTTGACACATTACAGTTCTTTATTTTGACTATTTTTGCAGCTCCTGTAGTTTAGTCATATTGCTTGTGTTTGTCTTTGTTTTTAAGTTTTATATGTAGTCATTTTTCTTTTGGCCATGTTTAGTTATTGCTTTAGTTTTCTCCTCAGTTGTCTGCCATTAGTTCTTTTGCCACATTCACCACTTCAATCAATCATTCATGTTCCTTCCTTCCTTTCCTGTGTATTTCCTTTCTTTTTTGGTCCTTCTTGTGCTCCTTTACTTTCTTCTCTCTTCTTTTCTTTATACTTTTCCTCATTTCTTTCTTTACTTTGTACATTTATTATTTCTTTGTTTGTCCTTCCTTCATCCCTTTCTTCTTTCATCCATTCATTCTACCTTCCTTCCTGCCTGGATTGTGTCTTTTTCCCCTCATTATTTTTCTCATATCCATCCTTCCATCCTCCTCTCTCTGCATTTTGATGAGGGTTGTAAGGGAGCTTGGCGTCTGCATCACATCATATTAATATCTCAGAGCGGGTGGAGGTGCCCAGGTCCATCCTGTGACTTTCAGACGCACCTGAATCAAACGAATGGTTTGTCGTCAGACCTCAGCAGAGCTAAAGAAACGCTGATGAGGCGATTCAGAGAGTGCTGGACCAAGGATATGGTGTTAATTCTCATGAAACTATGATTTAGATTTTCCACTGCATACATGTACGCCTCCTAAAGCTTCGATTCTCACATGGGAGAAATGTTCGCAGCCGCAGTTGGTCTGTTCCAGCCTCCAAGAGGACTATGAATAACACGAGTGCATTTATTAGACATCTGCACTGCAGCGCCCAAGTGGAGAAGGCGACAGCTGATGTGTAATTCTCAGCTAAGTTTGTTCCCAAGATTTGAGGAGCTGAGGAGACAGAAAGCCGGAGAGGGGGAGGCAGACATGAGGAGAGGGAGGCTGGATGGATTAATCAAAAGGCGGACAGGGCTGCCCACGCCGTGTGAAAAAGCTTTCTCATCCAGCATTCTTTAATGAACAAGTGATTCAAGGTGCTTTCAGTCGGTTCCTGGGAGGAACGTGCACACATACACTTAAGGTTAAACGTTGCCCACTCAATTAAACAGACGCCTCTAAATTGGCGCCTTTGGAGAGCAGGCAGGAGAGAGGAGAGACGGGGGTGGCGACTGTTGATGCTAACAGCGAGGGGGCTTTAGGAAAAGAGTGGGATGGAGTTCTGTTCCTGGGCTGTCAGCGCGCTGCCAGGGGGGATCAAGGCTGCACAGGTCCACCAGCCATCCTGCCAGCATCTGAAGGGAGCAAGCCTGGCTATTTCTAGCAAAACAAAAAGCATCCAAATGGGTGAGGGAGACGGGGCGGAGGGCGGGAAGAGGACAAAGAGCGGTGATAAGACGTCCCCTGAAGCGAGGCGGTGCACAGGTGTCTCTCTGTGGCTGTCTTCACTGAGAGGAATGCAGATTAATAGATGGGATGAAAATAGGCACATTTATGTCAGTTATCTAAAATCGTCAAACTTTCTGTCTTTCTCACCCTCCATGCAGCATCATGTGTGCAGAGGGTATAAGCTTGTGAGTAGCTTTTGAATTTCATGTGTTGATTGTGACTGAATCCTGTTGTTTTTTTTAAAGGATCTCCAACTGAGGTGTGTTGATTGCACAATGAATAATTTTCCTTGAGGAAGAATAGTGGAGGAATATTAGCATTTTTTTTTTAAATTAGTTCCAGAAATCGTAACTCACAACATTCGGACAGCGGCCCTTGGTGCATGATGTGCATGGAGCCAATCGAAGCAGCAGTAACGGAAACCACCAATGCATGGCTAACAAGTTTTTATCATCTTTACTTAATCATCTCGATGCCCTGTATTTCCAGTGAAGCACTCATTGAATGTTTTTTTCAGATTACAGTCACAAATGTACTCATTTCTTTTTCAGTGCATATCACGGACATTTTCTGTGATGGAAAATCACAGAAAATGTGAAAATGTGCCCTGCATGCACAGCTGCTAACGTTAAACACCGTCTCCATGGCGAAACGTTGTGGCAGCATCGACAAAAAAACAAAACAAAAACGGGTCAGAGGTCATGAATGTAGCCGAATAGAGGTTGGAAAACTGCAAACTGACCCAGTTAGTCCAGTTCTGTCAGCAGGAATTGTCCAGAGAAGTTTTTGTAAGGAAATCTTAAACATCACATAGCTTAAAGGCAATGCTAAATACTGAGGGAAGGTATGTAAACTTCTGAATCTGAAGACATTATTAAATAAATCTTTGATAAAGATTGTGGCATTTAGCAAACGGAAATTGTTTCTGGTATTTTTACCAGACTTGAAACAAAAAGAAGTGGGTCTAAATAAACTTTTGTTTCAACTGCATGATATGGCGTTCACAATGCCAAATTAGACCAAGTTTAAAGTAGAGCTGGGAACAAAAAGTCGCGTTGAGATGAGCGTGAGGATAAACAAACAAGTGGATGTTTGGAGGTTCGGATGATGTGATCAGTGAAACGGAGGCATTCATGCTTAAACCCAACTCTTCAATTTGAGCCGTTTCAGCTCCGATGCTCTCACAGACCGACTGCTTTTCGCCCTTATTATTATGTTTTCATCATTATACAGGCCCAGCACTGCTGTTAAAACTTAGCTCTGTTCTCAGGACCTGGCCTTCTTCAACACACACACACACACACGCAGCGTGCCACACATGGTGTTTTTGTTCTGGAGCGTGGCTCCCTGGGGGCTCCTCAGGGCCTGTTCTGAGCGATAGCAGGGAGCCTCTCCACCCCCTCCTCACTGTGTGACCTTTACAAAACACAAGTCAGAAATGTCTGGCATTTTGCTCTAATCATCTGCACCTAAACACATGAGAAACGGTGCTGCGCCTCAATTAAGGAATCCCTCGGCCCCAAGAGGAAACGGTTTCCTTCAATGACAGTCATTATGAAGCCTGGAGGCGTTATTGGACTCGGCGGCGATTTCTTTGCTTTCTCTTACATGATTACGGTTATTTATATTTCTGCCCTGTGCCTCTGCATACAGCCCTTTATATTTTTTATTTTGCTCTTTTTTCCTGTTTTTTTTGTTTTGTTTATTTGCCTCTCTGCTTCTTTCAAAAGCCCCTCCACGTTTCTGTCGTCGATACTCTTCTCGTTTCATCTGAGCTGGCTCTGTTCAGAAAGTGCTCAGGCAGGAAAAAACAGGTGAATAAGTCTTATTAGTGTGCCTGCTGCTGCTGTACGAGACGTTTTACTTTCTTCTTCTGAGTCACAGCGATGTTTCTGCCTGACTTTTCCCCGAGAACTTACTGCTGTCGTCTTTGTAAATGAAGATAAACAACGAACCGCAGAAAAACATGAGTTAGCATGAATGATTTCTTTTCATTTTGTTTATTTTTCAAATCATCGCCATCCAAAGAAATAACTTTTCTTCTTCCCCCTTCCCATATTATCCACATTAATTTAATCATCACTCTCTAAAGGTCGAAAAATCCTCGCAAAAGAAGATAAATGCTTGTCCAGTTGACATTTTAATGAGCCACAGCAACACTAACATACAAAAAAAAAAACAATTATCACATTTAGCAGTCGGCTTGGAGATGACAACCATCTCAAATGTCAACCACCATCTTGCTACAAATTGAATCAATATTGTTTGGCTTAATTACCTGTCGAGGAGAAAACAATCCACTCCCGTGTCAATCCAGACACCTTTGTTTTTCAGCAGCAACTTCAATAAAAGCCACACCAACATTTCTGTTGTGCCTCTTACTAACTAATCCATCTTCTGATCGTGAGGATTCTTAGGTAAGCGTCATTTTCCATGTGACAAACGAGAGAATCCTTCAGTTTATTCAGCAAATTAAGATCCTTCTTACAGCACACACATCAAATCTGTTATTTATCTTTTTCCGTTGCTATGGCTGAATTGTTGCGCACTAAACACTGCTATAACAAACATTTTATATTAAACTTGTTTATTTCAGTGTTTGCATTTAGATTCCTAAGTGGCGAATAAGAATGTTTTAGAAAATGAGAGTGGAGAATTTTAGAGCAATTAGCAAATAAGTTGGTCGATTAATTGATCGTTAAAGTAGGAGACAAAATAAAATGCATGTTACTCATTCTGGGAGGGGATGGAAGTTTATATTCATCTAGTTCATAAAAATCACACCAGAAAACGTAGAGCGGTCCCCTCTGGTCGGACATTTACCTCCAGTATCCTGGATCTTTGCTCTCAGTCATCCTAGGATTGAGTGAGAAGTGGACGAATGGACGGGAATCTTGTCCGCCGTAATGCAGGCGCTGCAATCTCTGTTACCGTGAAGCTGGTAGTCTGGCTGAAGCTTCACAGATAAGCTTTATCGTCCAGGATGCGTTTGGAGGAGAACTGTGGCTCCTCTGCATCCAAAGGAACAAGCTAAATGGTTTGAGTCTCTGATCATGGTGACCTCTGGATGTCACCCGTTGGAGGTGGTCCGGCTTTTACACTGAGAGGCTGGGTCAGAACTCACTGCAGGTGCTGAATATTCTGACACCTTGGGATCCTCAGGATGAGCCGGAGCGTCTCAGGTAATCCTCTTAACGGTGACTTTTTAGGAAGCACTCCAGGTTACACACAACTTAAAGACAATGGATGGATGGACAATTACTGGCCAGGTATACCTAGCAACTGAAACATCTATACATCTATGCCGTTTTCAAGTGAAATGCTTTCATTTCACTAGATCTATTGGATTGTCAAACAAATGGTTTGTAAAAATCTACTGTGGAGTGTTTTTGTGAATACTTATATTTAAGATCTAAAACAGTTGCATGTTTTAATGCTCAAGATAATTAAACCTGACATGGACACATTCACATTGTTGAAGTTCTTGAGTTCCCAAAGAGAATGTGAATATTTTCTCCTCTCCTGTTATCCATTTAAACGCTTTAAAGCCCGACAACAAGTCATAAAGATTTGCCTGGCAGGGATAAAATATGATCAGCACATCAATTACCTAAAGTTAGGAACTAGTGTTGAGATCCACCATTCAGGATTTCTTAATAAAAAACATTAGATTAGTCATAAACAAAAGATTTTATGAGCTTTTGCAGTATTTCTTGACGCCCGTCACTGATCATTTGGGATGATTTATTTATTGTGCTAAATAAAAAGAATCTGGCCTGTTTTATCAGTTTTATCGATGCGTCAGAACTGGGAGTTGGCAGGTGACTCATGTATTACGCTTTTTCTTTCTTCAACTCTTCAGTCAATTATCGTCTCCTGAGTCATAACGTAGCCTGAATCAGATCAGTGTACGATCGGAGTCCTGGTTCATTTTGAAGACTTTGGCTCTTGAGTTGTCCCTCTTGTCGTCTTCCATGTTCCCTAAAGCAACGTTGAAAATGGACCAGAGAAGACACTTTGACGAGCAACGATCAAATGATCACCGAATTTTGATTCTGGTCAGTTTTGGAACGGCGACTTTGCTTTCTGCAGTGCAACAGAGACGTTTCAGTCTCTACTGATGGTTGTCTCTTCAGCTGATTCAGGCATTGCTAATAATGTCTAACATTACATCGTTGCGCTGCATCGCAGCTGTTGCAGTGAAGAGGCCCGGTGGCTGAGGGCGTTCTTTTCAAGCTGGATCTTAGCAGATTTCAGAGTGATGGTGCCGATCCTGTAGGTTGTTCGCCATATGCACAGCTTACAAAGGAGCAAACAGAAAACTTGTTCCAACCAGTTCTGCTTTCTAAGTTAATTAGTTCCTAAGTCGGGACCAGCTGGTGATTTTGGTCTTCATAAACACAGCATTGCTCAGTTTTAAAAGTGGGCTGAATGTGTTGGAGTTAAATAATGCTGTTTTGTTGTTGTTGTATTCTCAAGTGGAAAGCAAAATATTGCTGGAAGCTGAGGAGATGGAAATGCCGATGGAGGAGAAATGCTCAGTGCAGCAGTTTCAGATGTTGTGTTTGCAGCTTGCTTAGTTTTTTTTTATTTTCTGCGCACGTTTTGCAAAATACACATTGGTGCAGTTGGTTTATTCTTAATGTAGGTTTGTTGTTGAGCTGTATGCTATTAATATCTTAATGTCTTATTAATGGAAGTTCTCACCTCTGTCAGTGGAGAAGTGCTGCCTGATAAAAAAGTATGTTTTTTCCCCTTGAAACATTTCCATTTTTCCCATTATGACGATCAACTTTAATGTTTCTTAATGGGATTCTATGTAACACTATCACAAAGTCCTGAATAGTTGCTAGGAGTCTGAACTTGAGCATTTTAACTCAAAAATGTACATTGACCTAAACTTTTCCGTTGCAGCTTTTTACTTCGGATCGTTGAATCCCTCCACAGATCGGCTCCTTTACTAATTTGGCGATTTTTGAAGTAAATCGGTGTTGCAGGATTTTATTCAGGTTTATGGGAGTAAAGGGCACAAAACAAATCATTTCATACTTGTCAGATTAAATCGAAACCTTTTTTTCTGTACTGTTTACTATGTGCATGTAGGAGAGATGGAACAAATACCTTGCATAGAGACAGAGCTTTTATTACTTGACTGAAGCCAAACAGAGATGGTGGTCTTGGTTTTAGAAATTACATGTTCTGAAGTTTAGCATGAAATTAAAATATGCATAATTTATCTGCTACACAGAAATATTAAATGCATACATGAATATTGTATTTGTATTCATACGAGATAAGTTTTAATAAACAGTTTACTTTCAATATCAAAGAGCAAAATAACGCAGGAAACCACAGCAATGCGTATTTCCTAAGAATGAGCCAAAAATACTGAATAAAACAACTTTCCCTCTAAACATTAAACCAACCCAGTGGAGGCAAAGTTACAGGACAAACATAAAATAAAATAAAATAAAATAAAATAAAATAAAATACACAATCCAAAAATGACAAAGCCCAAAAGTAGTGACTCAAACCACCACAAACAAGAAAACTCCCTCATTCAGCCTCAGAGATCTCAGCTTACGGCCATGACACATCAGAGAGGGTTGCATTTTTTATTTCATGATCCGATTCTAATCTGAGAGTTTAATGGATTCAATTAAAGAACCCAAAACCAGAGGACGTAGTGGAATGATGGTTAAAAATATATTTTTCTCTCAGCTGATGCAGCTAACAGCTCTCTCCCTTTTTATTGGGTCATGTAACTGATTCATCAAGTATCATTTCTCTTCTACATCTTTATATTTTTATCCTGGGATTTCATTAAAGTAGCTTTACGCTAGTCACAGTTCAGTAAAATCCATTTTTATGACTTCTTTGTGCAACTTCCCCATATGGCTGTTCAGTTCCTTTCCCTGTGAGAAGGCTTGTTTTTTTCTGATTGGTCAGTTCATGGAGCCAAGAAACGGTCCCCCATCAACGAAATTACAAATGCTATAAAAACGTAATGAAGAAGTTGATGTCAGATTAAGTAGGAATTGCTTTAAGGGTAACAAAGTCAATGTTTTTCAGTCCCACAGAAAATTTGTGGGTACAGCTGAAAATATGTGCGTCTGCAAACCAGACTCACGACCGACCTGTCAGGAGGAAACTCGATCGAACTTTAAATTTTACTTAAACTATTGTCAATCTTCTTGCATTTAATAAACTGCAATGTTTTCAGTTTTTAACTGAAACATGAAAAGTTGTTTGATTTGATTTTGATATCGGAAACTGAGGGGGAAAAACATGCATTATGTGACGTATTTACAGTGTATGTGCAAAAGAAAATCCGTTTTTAACGGCATATCTAACAGTTTCTGCTGAAAGCAGCGCTTTAGATTGGCAGAGTGTTTCATGGAGATTTATTTTATTTATTTGTTTTGTCATTGATATGTGACAGTATTGGCTTCTTCTTAATTGTCTGTGTTTAAATTAAACAGAGAAAAGTGAGGGCTAACTCATCTGTTCATCTTCTTTCAGGTTATTTCCTCAAATTAAGCAGAAATATGTTTATTAATAACAATACTTATTAGCATCCTGACCAATCCATATACAATAAATACAACTGAAATATAGTGTCAGAGAAAGTTGTCGTTGCCGATTAATAATTTTCTGCTTGAATGCATCACCGTGTCTATTATTATTATTATTATTATTATTATTATTATTATTAAGAGTTTTCTTTCATGGTCGTCTCAGTTTTGACCTGAAGTCACTAAAATGACAAAATATAGTTAAGATTTTTGCAATGGGAGCCAAAATCCACCTCCTGTAATTTAGAGCTCTGTTGTACTGAAAGCCTCATGAAAATGATTTCAGATTAGCTTCAAAAGGCAAGAAAAGAAAGAAAAAGAAGAATGAGCCTCTGCAGAGGGAGCGTATAACTCAGATGTGTAAGTGTGCTTTTTCTTCTGCAAGTCCAGTCGATTGGCCACAGATGAACAGCACAAAACTAATGTCTCAGCCTCCGGTGCTTGTGGCATGTAAACACTATTTATTAGGTTTCAGACTGTGGCACTTCCAGAGTAAGCAGGAGAGGCAACATTTTGTTTTTCTTTCCTTTTTTTTTTAGTTTTTGCAATTTATTTTGCGACAGATTGTGATCAGAACATCCCCAGGAATCACGCTATCAGTGCTTCCTTTAATGAGCTTTGGGTTTTTGCTTGGATCTGCCTCAGACCATCGTGATGTGTAATATGTATACACCTGAATACAGAGCGTCTTATCTTTCTGAACAAAAGGTTGACTAAAAACATAAACTCCCAAAGTTTTCTCTCTTCCTGCAATCTTCAGGAAACTCAGTGACATTTACTTATGAGTGTTTCACTTTGCTACACCTTCAGCTGCAGCAATTTCCTACATTTTTTGGGATCCACTGAAAGCTTAGTCGTGATTAATGAGTGTGGTTATCTTGTGTCATGCTACTTAGGCAGGTCATTAGGATATCTTAGCGAGTTATGATTTGGATCAGAATCTCGGCTGAAACTCTGGACAAAATTTAAAAAACAAACTTCCAGCTATAAATCAGGAAAACATCTTGGGTATTTATTTATGGTTTTCAGAATAAACAAATTCCTCTTCCTCTTTTGGGTAGCATTCAGCATCAATCATAATTTGATTTTGTTTGTTTACTATTAAAAACATAATTTTGTGTAGATTACAGAAAGTATCTTATGGGTCCCTCTGTACACACAGTTTGGTTTCTTGGCTTTTTCCTTTCTGAGAGGCTTTTCAGCCTGTCGTCAGAAACCAAACAGCTCTTTGACATTAAAATCAGACACACAGTGACGACACATTTCAGCACAATGCGTGATCCCAACACCAACTTTGTTAAATGCTTTAGAAAAGCTGTCTTAGTTTACTGACCTGACGGAGAAGGAGACCATGTGACTCTCCAGCTGCAGCGGAAATATGCAGAACTCACTGTTTTCATTTAAGTCATCATTTGTCGTCCCTTACTGTTCCTCCTCTGCTCTCCACCCTCTCGCTCTGCTTGTGACTAACTGAGAAAAAGCTTTCTTATCTTCTGAAAGACTAAATTCCTTTTTCATAGAAGCGGATCCTTATCTGGAGGCCTTTATTGGATTTTCTATATGAAACTCTTAGAAGTTATTGTATATGCTTCTTTCCACCGGAGTTTTTTTATTTTTTTGTTGCTCATGAAGAAGAACAATTTGGACTATGTCACAGTCAATGTTAAAGTAAAAGCAGGAGACAGAGCCTGAGTATTTAATCAAAGCTGGATTTTCCTGCGAGCTGCCAAAAATAGAAAAGAATAAATTCCATCATGCGGAGGATTCAAATGGCTTTTCAGGAGCAGAAAAAGTACCGGCGACACCTTACAGCGCAGTATGAGTTTCCTGAGCTCTAATAAGAAGGTGTGCTTAAAGAACTGGCAGTAATTGAATTTGAGGTTTAAATATATGCATAGTCAGACTAAATCTTTGAAACAAAAAGTCAAATGTCTATTCAGAGTGCTAGAATGAAATCACAGAGGACCGAGACCCGGCTCTTGACAGATTAAAAATGACAAATGCACATTATTTCCCTGCGAGGCTCAACTGTTCTACGAGAACATGAAAGGAAAAGAGCATTTTTGGTGTCAGACTCTTGGTAATTGCCCGAGTCCCATGCTGTCTCCCTCTCAGAGAGCCCTGTCTGCCGGAGAATCTTACTAAGAAAAGAACAAATAAGGAAAAAGGAAAGGGCAGTGCTTACAGAGGCAGCAGATTCTTTTTGGCAGTCCCGTTCAGCAGCTTCCTGGCGTTCTAAAAGTCAGCAGAAGAATCAAGAAAAGGTAAAGTTTACTGCAGTTTGCAATTCTGATTCCTTAATTGACGGATTGTAAACGAGTAATCCTGGCTGCACTTTGGAGGGGATGGATATCAAGGGGACATAAATCCAAACGCGTTCTGCTTTTTCCTCGACGTCTCTGGTTCTGTCGGCAGTAGAATCTTTCCTGGAGCCAAAGCAGAACGGGTCAGCGAGCCTTCTGGACGCCGAAGCTGTGAAATCTCCCGACATTCGTAAACCTCACGGCTACTTTGCACTTTGTTGCATCTAATAAGCCCAAAACGGGCAAGTCTTTAGGTTTGATTATTGGTAGAGGAATATACATGTTAAATGTACCATATCTTAAACTTTCAACAACAATAATTCGCACTCCTGTTATAATGTAAATTATGGAAGTGATTAATGGTTGTGCCTCTGCAGAGCTGCATTTTGTCTCATTTTTCTTTGCAAAACACCTGAAACTCAGTCAGACTGCACAGATGGCATTTGTGAAGTCTTAGCTAAAGATTTTTAATAAAAATTTAAGTCTGAGCTTTGACTGGGCCATTCTAACACATGAATATATTTCGATCTAAAGCATTGCACAGTAGATTTCGCTGTATGTTTAGGTGCAGGAGGTTGAAACTCTGCCACAAACTGAAATCTTTTGAAGCCTCTAATGTCTCTAAAGTCTCTTTCACAATAGAAATCATCTTAAATGTCAGAAAGCTCATATTCTTTTGAACAGCAAGATAACCTACGTGGCATGAGAGGCGATTCTGCAAGTGATTCTGTCTAAGTGACTGACAGCAGTAGGAGGAATGAGGATTGAGAGTTTTTTTGGTTTTTTTTTTTTTAACTGATTTGCCAATCAGTTTAAAAAATGCTGTGGTTAGAAACTTGACCTGACGCTTGTGATCAGACCAGAATATCATTTTGTCAGTGAGGGAGGTGAAGTGTATTTCTGTGAGCTGAATATTCCTTATCAACACATCTTCAGTTTGAATTAGTTGTACAAAGACCTAACATTTTTTTGGTTCTGGTACTCAAAATAGTTCATTATTGTTTTTATTTGCATAAGAAGTTATATTGCCATCCATAAGTCATGCTATATACTGCCACCTATTGACCAATCAGTGGAACATCAATAGAAAATCTGGAAATACATTCATGCCTAGTTTGAACCGAAATAAATAAAATTTATTAAGAGTTCAAACATGCATTTGTTGAAATGCATGTTTGAACTCTTCAGCTAGGATGAAAAACAAAAAGTCAAACACTATTAATGTTCATGTCTGTGTGAAATGTTTCCACTGCGCCAACAGGTTAGCTTAGCCGTTGTGTTTCTGGGCTGTGAGAGGAGCCCAGGTACGTGGAGAGAGCATCTTATGCCCCTGCAGAACCAGTCCTGCTGTAAGGCAGTGGTGCTGACCACCGGGCCTCCATCATCACCCGATTAAAACCGATACAATCCAAAGCTTCAAGCAGGTTTTAAACTCTTACATTCCATGTAGCCTGAGGGCAGGCGGAGGTTTTAAATGGGACCGGTGTGATGGCTTTATGCGACAGTGACAAGCTCAGATCGACACACACACACACACACACGTGTGTGACTGTCATTGCGACTGCTGTGCTGACAATCAAAACGTTGATGTTGGAGGCCGGCACAGTGGCTCCAGATAAGACGGAGGAGCTGGAAACGCTCCAGGCTTTCCTCGGCTCTCTAAAGACTTTGGACGACTCTTGCTCACCTCCATGTTCCCCCAAAACATCGACCTTCTAAAGTCCATGTTTGTCTCTTTGGGGAGGCTGTTAACAATACTTTTCATGTGTCTGTTTTCAAGAATGACTGGACAGAAGCTGTGGACGCAGGTGGCCGTGCTGGCGCTCCTGGTGCTGACGGTGATGGCAGCCGAAGGAGGGAAAGCGGAAAAACAAGGTGATTACTGCAACCTGTCAGCGCACCTGTGATATAACGAAGCAATTTGGACCAAATTAAGAAATACACATGCAGGACTTCCACTTTCTGGGTGATTAATTTACCAGGGCACAACTTAAAATAAATAAATAAATAAAATCCCCAAAAAGTTTTAGGTTGAAGTAATTGGTCTCTTGTGAAAGTTTAGAATAAACTGTGATTTGCAACAAAGAGAAAATAAGTCTGAAATGTTCCTCCTGGGTAAAGGAAATAAATTTAAGCTGGTTTAAATTGGAGGGGAAAAGTTTATTTGCATTGGAAATTAGTGCAAAGACCTGAAGCAATTACAAAAATACAGCAGACAGAGGAAATTAATGTTGTTTTTATTTTCATTTTAAAACGTAAGCATTAAAAACATTGATGTAAGAAGAAAGTTATAGATTAACAAAAAGGAGAACTTCAATCTTGGATTACTTTTTGTAAAATAAAAAAAAAAGTCAAAGAATATATTTTTCTAATAAACACAATAAAAGTTGAAACTTTTGCACCTGTTTGGAAGAGACATGGACAAAAATATACAATTTAAAAACTACTTACTTTAAAACTATAAACGAGACTCGAATCTGATTTTCTCCTGTGTTGTCGCACCGAACCACAAAATAATTCAGATGAGAAGCTTCTCAGCTTTTAGCACATCTGCGTCTCCAACGTCTGTTATCCGAACAGGAAGGAAGGAGCGCAAATCTGACTGTGGGGATTGGCAGTGGAGCGTGTGCGTCGCCAACGAGGGCGACTGCGGCCTGGGCACCAGGGAAGGGACGCGCACAGGAACCGACTGCAAGCAGACCATCAAGACCCAGCGCTGCAAGATCCCCTGCAACTGGAAGAAGAAGTTTGGAGGTGAAATATTTCTTCTTGAGTCCAGAGATGTGGACAGTTTTGTTAGCATCAGTGGCAAAGCGCTAAAATAGATCAATCTTGGATTGTAGAAATGTTGTCTCGCGCTAATACGTCTAGAAAAATGCAGTTATTACTTTGCGTACATTTATTCAGTTCTTTGTTGAGAAATAATTGCTTTTACAAAAATAATTGGTGACAATTCTGCTGTCACAACGTGGACAGTGGATCCAAATCTATTAAGATTTCTGAGCAAAGAAATTAATTTACAGTCCCAGCAGCTTTTTAGACCTTATAATATTTACCGTTATAGAACAGAATATGTTCTGACAGGCTGGGAAAATCGTAAAAGTCATAGACTACCTTTGGGAAATTTGGATCAACTTAGTTAAAGTAAAATATAAATTTAAAAATGCTTCACTGAGAATTATACTAGAGTTTGTATGAAATTTGCGTTTGGTTCTGTTTCCATTTTGTTTTTGATATTTACTTTTTGTATTGTGTCTGTTTTTTCTTTACTCCTTTTTGTATATTAGATCCCCTTTTGTTCATGATGTCGTTCATTTGTCATTTTTTTTGCCTCTCACTCAGCTGCAGCCATCTTGTTGATTAGACTCAGCTGGTTGTAGTTTTTCTAATTACCTCCACGGCTTTTATAAACTTCCTCTTCCTCAGTTCCTGCTGTTTGCTGGAGCACTTGTTGTCCTACATGCACCTATTCACTGGGTGTTGTTCACGTCTGTTAAATAATAATAATAATATTCATCTCCTGTTATCTTGACATTGTTTAGCATTAAGAATACGAATACTTTGGCCTTGAGGGATTTTTTGTTTTCCGATGGAATTTTATTCTGGGAAAATAAAAAAAGCAAAACATAAGAATTTTTCTTTTAAAGGCTCATTTCCTCATTCGTTTACTCACGTTAACATCAAATCTAGAAATTGTGAAACAAAATACCCGCAGCTTAATATTCATCGTATTTTAGTTATTGACTAACATACCCAGAGAATCCCACCCTTGTACAAATACATGATTTCCATTTGTTGCTCCACTCCCCATCATAATCCATTGTTATGTGTCATTCAGACAAACAATGGCCTCATTTTCAGAACAGGAATGCATAAGCTAGCTAATTAGAGGTACAACAGCAATGTCTGCTGAGAATATGATGCATTGTCATGGAAATAACCATCCAACATCGTCATTACCAGCACAGCAGAGTAGCAGGCATTGTTTTTACCTTGTGTAAATGGAACCACCATGAATGGGGTTTGGCAGGTCCATAAATCTCTGGACACATTTTGACAATCCACAAGTGTCGCCGCTGTGGAAGGCACATTCACTCGCCTTTTCATATTTCTAGCTTATCTAAACAGCGGAAGTTGTCCAACACATTGTTCTTGCACCGAGGGAGATCACAGTGTGAGATTTGTGAAGCTGAAATCTCTAACGGTGACAAAACCTGGGAGACTTTTGTTCCAAAGTTAAAACCTGAAAGGCTTTGGAAGCAAACCATCAGGAATGATGAAAAGCAAAAGTTTTGAAAGGATAGCACTAAGTTGCATAGATCCAGACTTCAGAGGAAGGTTGCTAGAGAAGATTAAATGGAAATAGATCAACATTCCCATGTTTGTGGTAAAGATGCTGCAGTTACTGGAACATATCTGTGATGAAAACCAGCTGGAAGGCCAGTCAACATGGCGGCATCCTGACCTGGAACGGATTCTTTTAAAACAACCCGTCCTGAACTGGAAGCGCCTGCAGGATCAGGATTTCCCATAATATTAACGCCGCACACATTCAGAAGGTGAAACCATCACCGCTTACTCTGATATACCACAACACTCCAGGTCTGCTTGCACAAAAAAAATACATTTGGAGTCTGCAATTTCGCAGTGCAGCCTGCAGCAGCATTTAGATTCTGCGCTGCTAAGCAAATTATTCTCGTCAGAGAGCGAAAGTTTTAAACCATAATAATTTATTTTTATTGTGCCTTCAAGGGGTGGTGGTTGCTAGATGAATGAAGCCCTGGGAAAGTCTCATTTCAGATGGGCTTTGGCCTTTTAAGACTAACACTAGTCAGTTTAAATTCTTCTGCACAAATAACCGGATACGACAGAATGAAAAGCCAAATAATTTCTGAAAAAAACAACTTTTCTTTAACCTGTCTGACAAAACTGCAGTTTAACCTGCAGTTTTTGGAGATACTGACCAGCTGTCAGGCCATTGACATTTACCTTTTGTCAAAATCACTCCAATACGAAGGCGTTTTTTTTTTTTTTTTTAATTCTAACTTTGAAGAAAAGTTGTTTACAAAGGAGCAGCAGCAACAACATAATCAGTTTTATTGACTTTGTCAGTTTTAATCAACATATTTACCATTTAAAACAAGCCTATTTGTAATAAATTTCCACTTTAATGTTTTTGCTTTTCTTTTATTACAGATTTTATTGCCTTTTTTTACTGCATGCTGTATGGCAGCCGTTTTTATTTTCCAGCTTTAATTGACATTTAAAGTTTTTTAAAAGTACAACACAGCATAAAGTCAAAAGAGGTAGCTGCGAATAATTCTGCAGAGTCATCGTTTTCACTAAGTGAACCCAAAATAAGGAGTCAGGCGCCTCGGGGACGACTGACGGACTGACGGAGGTCACAAACACTCTGAACGCTCCCACAATGCACCGCAGCCACTCTGTGAAGCTTAAAAGTTTAAACCTAATGACATTCCTGGTTTCTATTTAAGATATCTTTTAATATAAAGTGGACACAAACTTCATAACCCCAATTAATGTAATTACGTACACATTAACATTCATTCATAGACTTCAATTGAACTTTTTTATGATATTTAATAGTTAAAAAAGACGATGGAATTATTTTTAATTTGAGGTAAGATCAGCGAAGCTAAACAGTTGCGTAACGACAGAAACAATGTCTTGCTACAGAGAAAGGTTTATTTCTCTCTGATTTAAACTCTCTGCCACAACAGAAATGATAAAGTACTTGTCAGAAAATTGTAGAAAAACATTTACATTCATATCTTACACTTATGAAGGTAAAATAAAGAACTATACAGTACAACAAGAATACTCAACGAATCATATTTACTAATTTTCAAACCTTTGATTCATTTCTGAACAGCCAGAGTTATGAAGCTTACATGCAGAAATAGCAGTCTTTGATTTAAATGATACAAAAAGGGTGTAAAGTATTTTTGATTTCCTTTCTTAGAAACTGAGCATGATCCTGCCACCACCACAAGAAGAGACCATAATTATGACGCTGCCTCCACCCTGTCTCTACGGTGACACTGGTGGTGGCAGCGTCATGCTGTGGGGAGGATTTTCATCAGCAGAGACAGGGAAGCCGTTCAGAGTTAGAGAAAGCTTTTAGGAGATCTAAAAGACTTGAGATTTGGAAGGACGTCGTAAAATGACAGTAAATAAATTATTCTATTTTCCATTCATGTTTTATTTTGGCTCTGCGAAAGTCCAGAGCTAAATGAATTTGAGAATCTAGACCAGGACTTGAAAACTGATATCTCCAGAGATAGTTGTCTTGCAATCTAACTGATATTATGCAAAAATATTAATAAATAAAATAGGAAGAAACACTTCTGTGTCGAGATGTGCGAAGCGTGTGGAGACAAACCCAGACGAACGGCGGGGGGCGTCTAAACGAAAATGAAACAATTTACAGTTTCCCTCCCGGCGCACATTTATGCACTACTTAAATAAAAAAGTCAAAAAGTTAAAGGTGTGTGAATACCTTTGCAACCCGGCATGCTGCATGTGGGCCTTCGAAATGTAGCACAGCTTCCCGATAAATCCGCTACAAGTGGGATATCTCTGTCTGTCTCTGACATAAATCATGGTTGTGAGGGGAACACGGCTTTCAAAGTTGGTTGCTCAGGAAGTCCCTGTTGGATTCCTGCAACAATGGCCCTGTCACTCCCTCTCTCTGCTCTCCTGCCCTGCGCTGCCTCGCCTCTCCTCCCCCCCCAGCTCTGATGAGCACTCTGGGATCTCGGCTGCGGTGACACGGCCTTTCATGTGAGAGGAAGCTGACGAATGAGTGTCACAGCCTCCAGGGAGCCTGGCCGGACTGGCAGCAAAATAATGCAAGAGGAGAGATGAGAAGCTTGGCCTTATAGAACACAAACACTTATGTACACACACACACACACACACACACACACACACATCCTCTGTAAGCCCACTTTTACAGCACACACCAGCAGCTAATGGTGTTTTCAGAAGCAATCTTGCATCTTTAATTGCTTTCATATGAAGAGGCTTTCTCTTCACATGTAGCTATAGATTGTTTCTGTGTTATTTCTCCAGGTTGCTTTTGATTACATCCATCTGTTGTTAGGTTTCATCATATAGCAAATGTAAGATCAAAACGCAGAGGTCCCGTCTGCTTCTGCACTGAGAATCATCTTCTGTTGTCGAGAAGAGCTCCATCAGGTCACTCTGAACCAGTTACTCATCAAGCAGCCATTAAACACAAATCCATGAGCTCTGAGAGGTTCTTCCAGTCAAATTCATTTTATTTTTACAAGATTCTCTCCTTTTATTTGCTCTTTGAGATGTTGAGATCTGATTCCTGCGTTTGCTTCAGGGGAATGCAAGTACGAGTTCCAGGACTGGGGGGAGTGTGACCTGGCGACGGGGAAGAAGAACAGGACCGGGGTACTGAAGCGAGCGCTCATGGATGCGACCTGCTCTGCCACCGTCACGGCAACCAAGCCATGCGGGAAAATTTCCAAGCCCAAGCTGCAAGGTAAGCTGCGGAAGCGAAGAAATGATTGCCGGATAAAACGGGAGCCCTCGCTGGACACGACAAGCCTGTCAGAAGCTATGATGATTCCCAGAAATCATGTGGAACAAATGTCTGTCTCTGGCAGAAAAGAAAATTAGTTTAACTGCTGAGCTTCAAAAGCAAAAACAAAGCTTGGGTGGAATCTAAATGAATGTAATGAAGCAGCTTTTGCAGCAGGCTGACTTAGCAAAACGATGAATCAAACTGTGCAAGATTAGCTTTTATTTGCATTTCTTCTATAGCATCTTGCAGGTTTTCGGTTTCTAGTGATATAAATTTACAGGCATTCTGTACAAGTAGGAAAAGTATGGAGGACTATCTGATTGTCCAGAGCTGGATAATTATGGGTCTGTTTTATTGAGAGCTGATCAAGAGCTAACACAATTAGAATGAACTTCTGAAGGCTTACCATGCTACTTTTTAAATGGATCAGTGTTGGTAGCATCAGTTGTCAACATGAGCGGTCCTGGATGGGGGCCAACTGGGGCCAGTGTCCCTGTAGGATCTGTCCTGACCCGACTTATAGCCTCTGTACTGAAGAGATGACACTACATCAATCTCTTGTGATTATTTGAGCTGGAACTGTAACCATAATCCCATGGGTCAATTTCAGTTTTAGCTTCACGGTTCTAATTAAAAATGAAGTTGTTGCACTTTTAGCTTCAACTCTATTGAGTTTTCATCAGTTAGATCAGAGGTCTGCAACCTGCAGCTCTGACAGGGTACTTTTTTTATTATTGGTTCACGTTTTTGTTTGTTCTTTTTTCCTATGCGCTCATGAGAGAAAATAAGTGGGGCCCCGGGCCCCTGCTTGTAAATTTGGTCTAGAAGCGCCACAGGTTGTCAACTTGAAAAAGATTGCTCTGCAAACAAAGCAAATTTGCACCTTTTTTTTTTTTTTTTTTTAAAAAAGAGTGAAAATCCAGTATTATCTGAACTAGAATCTGTTTCTTAAATTACATTTATTAATTTGATCAAAAAGTGTTAAATCAGCAAACGGATCATTTGGAAGTTGTTTAAAATCTGTGGACTTCAATAAACAAATGCAATGTTGAAACTTTAGTTGTTTTTCTTGTGAAAATGTTTTCCTCCTCTATATTTTTGTCAACAACACATTAAAAAATATGAGCCTGTTCCGTGTTTACCACAGTGTTACATCACTGTTACTTTGAGCAACACTTCAGAAAAGAACAAAGGAGACTGAAGCTCTTTTGACTTATAATGCATAACTATATTTTAAATGTTAGCTCAGTGGGTTTACCGTTTGTTTTTCTCTCTTTCTTCTACCAAAGTGCTGAGCAGCGGCTGCCGATGACGAGGTTTTGTTTTGCTCGTCGCGCGTCGGTCAAAAGATTCCTGGATTTCTTTTTAATTAGAATGATTGTGCATCAGAATATGTATCGACTTGCATCAGGACTGAACTTCCACCGTCTCTCCTGATAATTACTGTGCGAGTTCGGTAGATTCTCGCCTTGTCTCCTCAGACATCGTGCGCTGATTGCATCTTTGCTAAATCCAACAAACCCTTGCAAATGATTTAATCTCAGGCAATGTCATGTGTGATTTGCATTCACATTCAATTCCCCGTCACGCAGAAGGAAATCCTCCTACTTTACTGTGAAGCTGAAGCTTTGAGTGACAGGATTAAACCCGGACTGAGATAGTTAACTCACTATTCAGCTGTAATTACAGGCTTTTAGCTTTCCTCAGCCATGTCAAACTCACTGAACTCTGGAACAATGTGAGTTTCTACTTGTGATTTTCTGTGGTAAATGGAGAGTAATCAAAAAAACTTAAGTAGCAACAAGTATTGACCTAATGGGTAAAAATGCAATCATGTGAACACTCGTAGGATACGTTACTGTCTGGTATGAAGCTGGCAAGAAGCAATGGATTCACTGTGGGTCAGTGCTGCTTGTAAATTCTGCAGAAAAGGATGTGAATTAGCCACTGTCAATTCCCCATTGTCTAAACAGAATTATTATGAGTCTGGAAATGTTGCCAATGGCAATAAGCCGCGTTTATCACGCTCAGCAGCTGACACAGAGTTTGCACAAAGAGTTTGCCTAACCTTACTGTCGCTTCATCAAATAACCACAATCAGGGAGGCTCATTTCAAACCCGAGGTGGTGTGAAATCCTCTGTGGCGGTTTGCAGAGCTGTGGACCGTTTAACGTCTGTCCTGTTTGGGTTGAGTTGGGTTTTATGGCCATGTTGTTTGAGAAGCTTTTAAGGAAATTTGACCTATGTGCCATCTGTGTAATTTCCCTTTTTCTTTTCATAAAAATACAACATATGGCAAACTTTAGCATGATAAAGTGTCGGTGAAAAAACAAAACTAAGTACGCCCATTGATTAAGCAGCTTGTAGAATCCTGGTTTGACTTTGTAAGAGTCAAACCATGATGCACTGGAACTTAAAAGAAAAGGTAAACCTTTCTGTAAGTGTGACTGAAGATCAGACTGAGTTTGAGTTTGTGTTACACTCCAGGTTCACCTGTTTACATCACTTCTCGCGAGGGCCGACTGCCTGGATGCAAAGTGACAATCTTAGAGGTGTGAGAGCTGAGGTGAAAGGAGAAGCAAAGCAGGGACGACAGAGGTCCAGACGAAGAGATGCAGTCAGTGGGAAGCTGTCTGCAGGAAGGGTGATTTCTCGTAACTGTCTGTTGGAAGATAAGCCATGGGAAGCGGAAAGGCTACCTGGTTCAAAATAAAGAGAGTGTGACGATATTACAAATGTAATCTTCAGCAGTGGGATCAGAAAAAGTAAATTAAATGTTTGGCTTCCCGCAGCCGGACAGATCTTCTGTGAAAACCAGCGATTCCGAGCATCAACGTTGAGGTTTGGAGATGGCAGCTGGTCGCTGCGAAAGGGGGCAAAATTTGTCATTTGCACACCCCAAAGGAGGATACGCTTGAGAGTCCCACCGGAGTCGTACGAGACTCAGAGTTGCGTATCTTTCCTGTCCGTTCCAGGCGAAAGAGAGACCACATGGAGCAAAACAAAGAGCAGACACAGACAGAAATGAGACACGAGTTCCTGAAGATATCTCTCTTCATTGAGCTGAACAGGAGAGCGCGCAGCATGGAGCAGGGGGGGAACATTTGGACACCAGATTTGGTTTTTGAATTTAACAAAAGTCTTTGGATAAATATGGCAATCTTTAAAAATTGTGCAGAGCACACTTGTGCCTCCTTCTGAATAAGCAGGTGGTGCTCAGACTTGAAAAGTCAAAAACATGCTTTCACAGCCAATGCACGTTGTATGACTGCTTACCTGGTTACAGAAGGTAGCGAGCCATGGCCCTGGAAACTGCCAAGAGGGGGAAAAAGCTCAAGTTTAACTATCGAAATTTAGAAAACAATTTTTTTAACATTTTTATTGTAACGAATAGATGTGATGTTCCAGTCACAGAGCCAAGGAACCACTGGGGGGAAATAAAGCTCCTGTTAAGGCAAAGTTCAGGCTCAAATGTTATCACTTTACATTAATAAACCAACTAAATTGGCCTTTAATTATATTTGGCACTGGTCCCTGGGTTTAGCTCTAATCTCCTGCCTCACTGTGACAGCCCAGTGGTGATCAACATGAAATACAGCAACTGCAGCCACAGCATGTGTCTGTTATCTTAAATAGATCCTTTTTAGCACTTAAAGCGGGAAACGAAATGACCAACGGATGAGAACGGACATTTAATGTCCCCAGAGCGCTACATCATTTTAGCTTTGCAAATTAAAATATTGAAAATGAATCGATTTCAGTTAAAACAGGGGGTTCAGATTGTTGAGTCAAGGAAAGTTAAGTGGAAGAAAGAGGTGCAAAGACAACATTTTAGCCTTGAGAGGATTTGGAAAGACGAGAGTAAAGAAGCACAGAATCCAAGTTGTCAGTAATTTCACTCGCTTGACGATTTCTGGAGGCATTTCTATCAGTCCAGTCAAAACGAATCAAGATTTTAAAAAGAACTTTACAAGATATTCCTGAAAAAAGACTGAATCCTAGCCTACAGTAAATGTTCAAGCAAACGACGTCCGGTTTTTACTTCTGTCTTTCTGAAACGGCAGGAGGAAAGCGTCTGGCTCCGGACATGTTTGAGCTGTAAAAAGTAACACCATCTTGACTCCCACTGCGTTCGAAAAGCAAAGAGATGCTGTGACATCCGACTTGCAAATGTGGCAGAATGCACTCGAGCCTCCTGAGTGAGAGTCCCTATCTCACATGGAGCGGAGAGAACGACGTGTGAGAGCGAATCCTTTCCCTCTCTGGGGAGCAGAATATGCTGACACAAAAAACGAGAGGAGGGGTCGGCATGGGGGGCAGAAAGGGACGGAAAACATTCCAACAAATTAAAGCAAGCAATCAAACGGGGCGCCGTAGCAATTTCAGTATTTGCATGCTCGAGAGCACCTTGTGCATCTAAATTCTGCTCCCCGCGGAAAGCTGGCAGCCGAAAAGAAAAGATTTCCTGGAGATTTTCTGAGCGACGCGCGGCGAGAATGTTAAAAGGTGGAGGCAGCGCCGCTCACATCTCACTGACGGAGCATAAGTTGCTGCAGCTCCAAACTGCCTGACAGCATGTTATTAAAGGATTTGCGAGTTGTGGAGGTGTCCTTTCAACATAATCCCTGCATGTGAACATTAATTTAGGGTTTAAGTATTTCTATATTACCACCATGTTTCCAGACGATTCCATACATCATCTTCTTTCATTAGAGATTGAAACTCATTAATTAGATCCGCTCAATTTATTCCACTGCCAGTTGGAAGTTTAAAAAGACCTTAATGAAGGTGCTGCACAGTGACTCATTTGGCATTTCACTCATCTGCCAGTGGTTTGTGCTAGGTTTGGTAAAAAGTGTTAAAGAGGGAAGATGCGATTCAAGGATTAATCATTGTAAAAACAGAAAATACATTTTAGTATGGTGAAGGAATTCAAAAGGGCAGTGGTGTGAAGCTGCGGTGTTCTCCATGTTTTATAAGCCACTTCAAACTTTGACAGCAGGAACTTCTCAGCCATTTAAATCATCATCAAGTTTTCCAGGGAACTGCTAATGACCCAGAACCATAGAAACCACTGAAACGTCCAGCACACCGACCCGGGACTGACTTCGGATGTCTCTGAAGTAGATCGAACAGCATTAACACGGCAGTGTTGACACCAAAAGCTTTGCGACAGAAATCCGATGTGTTAGGAGAGACGGCCCCAGAGACGCCATGACAGTTACTGAAGCAGACGACCTAAAGTCATGTCCAGATCTCCAACTGGAGAACGGTTTTTAATTTTTTTTTTTTTCATTTGCTTCGTCTCTGCGCTTGACTTTCTTGCTGCGTTCAGTTTGCAAAGCGACGCTCAGTTGCAGTGCCGGTCCAGAACGCGGGCAATATTACTCACCATCTCACTTCTCACGGGTGACACGAGCGCTTGGGGAAAAAGAAAATAAACAGTTCGACGTGATTTACGACTCGCCCTTAATTGAACAAGTTTCCCGTTGCTTATTTGCATGTTCGTCCAGAGCGAGTGCGCACCTTCTGGTGTGTGAAGATGCCCTTCTTCCCGGTGGGAGGACGAAGAGGGGAGAGGATGCAGAAGTAATTTCCACGATGCCGCGCGGTACCACAGTTATCGCCGTTTCCTCGCAGCAAGAAGGTCCCGAGTTCCCAGAGTGCTACAGAGTGCTAGCTCAGGCCTTCCTGCATAGAGTTTGCATGTTCTGCCTTTGTTCTCTCACCTGTTTAAATCCCCATAGGTGTCTTTATAGCTGTTGGTCCTATTTGTAGCGTTCTGATGATTGGTCCAGAGTGTAGCTACTGGTCACAGACGCCAGTCCTTCCTTAACGTTGCAGTAGAAAATGTTAGCCTTCCAATTGGTGGGTTCTTATTTCTCAGAAATGCATAGAAAAGTTTTGTTTCTGCCTTTTGTTTTCCAAAATAAAACTCTTTGAGTTTGCTGATAAAACTGCCAACTTATTTAAAGGATTAAATCAGTTGAACTACAAATATTTTTTGATCATTTTTATTCTTTTATTTGTGCCGCTAACATAAAAAAAAAAACAAAAACAGAAGACTCTTCAAGCACCTCTCAACAATGTTTATAATGTTTTATTGAATTTTACTGACGTGGTAAATCCGTTGTGCTGCAGCCAGATATTTTTGTTGCATGAGATGAGAACCAGAAAACAAAAAAAAAGTGGATTTATTTTTAATGCACGTCCTTTTATAAACGTTTCATAAAATGTCTGCGTTTCTTGAGATCGGACTTAAACTTTTTACGTGTGCCTTTTTATATTTCTCTAGTAATAAAATCACCTGCCTCTAGATAAACTAATCTTTAGAAATTGGAATAAAACGAGAGACTATTTGAAACTTCATGAAGTAATAAACTTAAAGGTAACGTCGCTGTCTGCTTACACGCAGAGCTCACAAAGCAAAAGACATGGCTGCCAGGTGCCACTCAACACTAAACCTCTGTTTTACATAAACCCAGCAGATCCGTCTCATCAGTGTAAAGTGGGTCACAGTACAAAACATTCACAGAGGCAAACTAGCTGATTAAAACCTGTACGGTTGTTACGATCAGAGACGCAGCGCGGCTCCTCTTCATGGAGACAATGGGATTTCTCCTCATTTCAAAGGTGTCACCTCTGGCGGTGAAGCCGTTATGGGGAAGGACTATAACTATATTTACTCTGTTTGTCCTTTCTTGCAGATGCAAAGAAGCAAAAGAAGGAAGGGAAGAAGCGAGAGCGCACCCCAATGGACTGAGATTTGTTTTTATTTCATGCCAGAAAAGTGGAGGAAGACTGTGGGAAGACGACCAGCGCCCCACCCCAACCTGCTTCCTGGTTATCTGTACTGTAGGCTGACTTTAGGACACTCTGTAGTTTTGATGAAACCAGTAAAAACATGAATTTTAGAGCCATATTGTACTTTTTTTTCTTTTTTCTAGCACCCAATAAGAATCATCATGTATATTGCTGTAGTAGACATAATACGATGTGCTAGGGACGGATAATGAGATGATTTGTTTACTAGTGCTTGCGCCTAATTATGTTATCTCTCGGATTAGTTTCTGAAGTACAAATTGCCCACAATTTGTTTTACTGTTCCACACCCCAACTCTAATTTGAAAAAAAAACAAAAAAAAAACTTTGGCCTGTGCTCTAATGAGGCAGTTTGTTAAAGAAAGTCCTCAAACATTTTCACCTAATTAATTTGAGATGTAATAAAAAATAAATCTGCTTTTTCAATTTTTAGCAATCCCAATTTAACTGAAAGTTTTCAGTCTGTGGTAAATCTCCATTTATAATTTAGTCTAAAAGCTTCACTGTGAGCGTACAAAATGTCTTTTTCCTCTGTTGTACCTTAATTTACATACATTATTAACTCTCTCCTCAATATATCGTGACTGCTTGAGGTTATCACTTCCTTTGCTTCCTGGTACCTTTCCGATATTAAAAAAAGTGAATAAAATGTAGAGAAAAAAAATACCAAAAGCATTTAAACTTCCTGATGTCACCTCTGTCAATATAATGCAAAGAAAAAAAATAAACATCTCAAAACAAGCATATTTCACCCAGATTTTATTTAAACTCAAAATCACATCTTGTCAGATGAGATCAGTTGAGATTAACGCTTCATCCCGTCCCCACTGTAATGTACGGTAGTGGCAGCATCATGGAGAAGATGGCTGGTGTAGCATACATGCAACACTGGAAAATAAAAACCTGTCAGAGGCTGTGAAGGACTTCAGATGGAGATGGAGGTCCAACGTCCCGGCAGCATGACGAGCCTGAATGTCAGGATGGAGCTAAAATGAAACGTTTTTGATTGAAGCATGTCGATGTGTCGGAGCGGCCAAGTCAAAGTCTGGGCCTAAATCCAACAGAGAACATGTGGGAAATGTACACTGTTAGCTCAGTCCTGAATGTATAATTGCTACTTATGTTAAAAAAAAAACCAAAAAAAAAACCGGAGAAACAGCAACGGCATTGCATCTTTATAAAGTAACTTTCAAATTAGAACCTCATAAGGAATGCATACGGATTTAATCTTAACTTATCTGAAGAGCTTGTTATGCATTATGATATTTGGTCAGATAAGATATGCCTGTAAAATGTAATGTGTGCACAGGTTAACTCAAACTCCCACTGTGAAGCATGGTGGTGGCAACGTCATGCTGTGGAAATCAGCTCATTCATTTCCTTTTATTATTAACATTTTGTTAATTGAATGCAAATTGCATTAAATACAGGTAACATCCCTTTTTCTAGTGAATTTTAAAATACAAAAATTAAACATACAAGCATTTGGCTGTAAGTTAAAAAAACAACTCCCTTGAGAACACAAATATTTTAATGTCAATTTTATTTTGAAGGGGTTATTATACCACTTAATGCAGTTCATCTTACAGTTTCATAGGTGGCGAGTGATTAAAAACACTCCAGATTGGTTGTTCAGAACAAATAATCAAGAATGCATTAAAGCAGAAATCAATACCAATGTTACTGTACAGGAAGTATTAATAGCGGAGGGGGGGGGACATTCAGATAGTAGCTATACCACGTGTATGTACATATCAAATGTACCGCATCAGAGTTACATATAATGTACTGTCATATAGATATATGTATATACAAGGCAAACAACAAACTGCTGAGTTAATTTTTTTCCCTATTGCAATAGAAGCCACAAGCCACAGTGATTTAATACACAACGAACATCCAAATATGTAAGAAAAGTGGAAAATTAACACTTGAATGTGTGCAGAACGTCTGCAGCAGGCTGCGGGTTTGTTTGAAGATTTATTTGACGAGTTTAATGTCAGACGCAGGTGGGTTCTGTGACCCCCTCCCCGCCTTGAAGTTCAGACCAGGGCACACAACCACTTATGGAAAAAAAAAAAAAGGTTGTGAAATTGCAAAAAGTTATATAGTGTGTCCATTGAGTGAACCGGCTTCTTCCCAGGGTGAGGGTGAAGCCTCATAAATTTACAGGTGAAAATCAAAATGAAAGCCATCGCCTCTGGGCTTTTGAGCCACACTGAAACTAGTTTTAGCTTCTGTCATCCTCCAGGGTTTTCTCTCGCTCTCACACTTCTTTCCTGACTGCAGAAATCATTCTTGGGCTCCCCTGGACCCCGGCGCTCACATGTGGAAAAGTTACGGTACAGTTCTCATATTGCACAGCAACAATGTATTTTTTTTCTTTGTTTTTTTTTTCTTTTTGCAAATCATGAAACTCTAGAAATGCACATATAATTATACCCTCTGTCTTTATATCGTTCATATTTCACAATATTCATAGATCATAAATAACATTTTCTCAACAAAAAAAAAGAAAACAAAGAAGCAACAAACAGGCTGTACACAGATATAATTTCAATACTACAATTCCACTCTGTACAAAGATAAAAGTCGCAGATTTACAAAATGTGATAGAAAATGTACAATATTGTGTAACTACATGTAGCACAGAGTCTTTGGAAGCTTTTTTACTGCTGCGACGTTATTTTAAAGAGGACAAATTGGAGATCTTCCTTGATTAGCGTCTTATTTTATCCAATCTGATGAATAAATGACCAAAACTGAAGAAGTCTAAAAACACTTTACAGCAAACAATTTTCACACCCATTCACAAACAGCTGAAAGTGACGTGTAATGATGACACACACACACACACACACAGACCAACCTGCACATTTTCTTTGTGAACACGACCAAACCAGCCCAGTATATCACTGACATTCTTCACCCCCATGACTGTTTATGGTTTTTGTGATGGTAAATTTCAAGCCATTGCGATTATTATGTTAGTTCAGTTTCATCTTTTCATTTCCTTCAGCTTTGAGTTAAATTAACACTAAAGAATAGGAGCTCAGAGCTGGAACAGGAAAAAAAAAAACTATTTAGGTTATAGTCAGGAAGACTGGATTTCATTTTTCCTAAATGCTCAGCAAACGTCTCGGCAAAGTTGCACTAAAAATGCCACAACAATCAGAAGATAAAAGGAGCAATTTATTCCTGTCACTCTTGATAAGGCACTTGAAATTGCTCTGTACAATCCGGCGATATACCATCGTTAAACGTAAAATAAAAAAAAAGAAATCTCCACATTTGGAGAAAGTGCTCCTCTATCCAAGATTGTTGAGGATATTCTCAGCAACACCCACTTCTTCTAGAACAAAAGCCAGAGAAAGTTGTCTCTGATTAACGGTCGTGTCGCAGGTTCTCCGTAAAGGGGTGCAGTAGCCCTTTGACATAAGCCGTACGAACAGGAGCCCAGCTGGCTCTCACGGCACACGGTGATCTCATGACCACACGCACTATGTTTATCTATATTTGACAGACAAACGAATATATGGACATTTTCATGGAATCATAAAATGCGAAGCTTGTGACCGTAAAACCACAAGCAAGGAGATTCTGTTTGCAGGAGCCTCAGTGAAAAGAGCATGAGGGACAGTAAACAACTGTGTAACACACACCAGATGGAAGAAATCGCCTGGAACGTTAAAGTTCTTGGCTGACCCGTCCTAAAGCGGAGCTAAGGCTTCTCCAAACATGGTCCACTCACCTTTAGAGTTTGGGGAAAAAAGTTCCTGACAGACCACAACTTCTCTACACATTTCCTGCTCATCTGTGCCGTGCAAAAGCACAAGGCCCATTTTCACAATTTGTCATTTTATAACTCCGGCCTTCAGTGTATTTTCTTTCACTTTACTAGGACTTTATGTGGTAGACCAGCACACTGAAGTAAAAGCAAACATACAATGGGTTTTGTGTTTTTTTTTTAGCAAAATAAAATTCCAAAAATTGTAATCAACATATCTCTGAACAAAAATCTAACCCACTGCATTCAGAAGTCACTTAATTCATCAAAGGAGTCTGCTTGTGTGTAATTTGTGTTTGTCGGCCGCCAAACAGTAATAAAATATACTAAAGTTTGTACTTATAATGCAACAAAATGTTATCACTTCTCCATTTTCACCAACGCCAGACCCAGAGCGCGTCTTTCAAAGTCAGTTCGACACCAGACCTCTTTGTTTTCACCTTCACCACAAAGTGAACAAAATAGTTTAAAGAGTGGCGGCCCCTGCTGTGAGCATTGCTGGTTTTTTTTTGATGCAACTTGCCCTCCTTGCACCGCCGCAGGAAGTGATAAAATGCCATCGCTTTTCATCACACGCCCCTCAGACCGAGACCCTCGGACCACCACTTACTCTCCTGCTGGTATCTGTCAAGCAGCAGCTAGGCTGAGATTAATCGGATGTTTTCGGAAAGCTTTTTAGTCTCTATTTGGATGTGTGACAGATGACAGACAGAGCTCCACTCCTCCATGTGAAGGATGTAAATTCACAGGGGAATTTATTTAACATCTCCTTTCCATTCACACGAATATAACCAATAATCCTGGTTTTGAAACTAATGATTCACTTTCTCAGTCAGTAATTAACAATCTAGCCGAGTTGCTCCGGTCTGAGTTTTCCAAGGAGGAAGTAACTCAGTTATACTCAGTTGAAATCAAGTCATCTTCTGGCCAACATCAGTATAGATCTTTTTGAAACAGTGGAGGCAAATGGAAATAGAAAATCTGTAAAAAAAAAGAAAATTACAAAATAATTCCCTCCCCAACCCCTTTAATTTATCTTGATGCATAAAGCTAAAATAATCTTTTCGTTCTCTTATATGACATTATACGTAATGTTTCACATTTTGTCAGATTACAACCACAAACTTCTATTTATTTATTTGAATTTTTGTCAAATAAATAACAAAATTACTCTGATTCACCAGAATAAAATCATTTTTTAGAATTCACTCAATTAGTAAAAAAAAAAAAAAAAAAAGTCCACCTGTGTGTAAATTTGACATGAATTCAGTCAAAAGGAGCTGCAGCAGAGAGGAAAACTGGCCTTTTATACCAACATCATAACAAGTGACTATTTGCAGTGCAGGGGACACAGCAAATATGGAGGAAGGTGCTGTAGTTAGATAAAGCTGTTTAAGCTGTTTAAGACGGTCAGAGTTGACAGGAAGGTGGACGGAGCTAAATACAGAGCAAACCGACTGCAGGTCACAACCAACTGGCCGCTGAATCCGAGGTTCAGCTTTCAGCAGCCTAGAAATAGTATTTACAGCGTTTTCTAACTGGGAGAGGGATTCTAGGGGCAGAGCATTAACTAGTAACACGGTGCTCAACACAATTGTACATGAAATATTTATGTTACACTCGTGACCTTATGAAAATTAGAGACCATACAAGGATAATGACTGAGAAGAACCATGCTATAAGTGGGGCACCGGATTGCAACCACAAGCTGAGCGTGTAATGGGCAGCCTTTAATCTAAAATGTAGGTGTTCCACATCGGCCCGTAATCTGATCAGCCTCATGGTGAGTTTTCATTATAGGATCTGTCCCAGATCTCTCTTTAAAGCCGACAGCCTCAAGGAGCTACCCGGTGCAGGCGTAAATCTCAGCAAAGCCCCCCTACCAGCCGCTGTGGCAACCTCCTGATGGCAAAACGCTGCTGCATATTCATCACTCCAACGAGCCAGCCGCATTACTGTAACCCAGAGTGGTCTAATAGGCTGAAATGATGGATGACATGCATGGAAACACGGAGCATGCCTCTCGGTAAATTGATATTTTCTCATTTCTCCTGGCGCTAAAGTAAACACAGCGACTTATCACTTTTAATTGAACTACGGCGACTCGGAATCAATTACGAGATCGGATGGAGAGGAGTCGCAGCAAGCGTGTGGAGACGTAAAAATAGCCCTTTTTCGAAATCACGAGGCTGAGACCTGTGACCGGAAGTTAAACTCCACACTTGGAGCGCGCAAGCACACATCAGCAGCTTTACCCACTCGCATCCACGAGTTCACGAATTTCATCCTTGCGATACGTGAATCAATGAATCAGAAAGATCAAATAAAGGTATCCACTCCTCTGCACGCTCACACACACACACACACACACACACACACACACACACCACAAAATGCCCTCCCACAGACCCCAATGCAGGACAGCTCTGAGCTCCTACCTCCTGTTTGACTCGCTGTGTTCTTAGCAACCTGACAGCAAACATAAATATCTTAATAGCTGCCATAAAAATCAACACCTGACATCCTGTCAGCAGTAAAAGCTGAAGTGACGAGGACTGCGGCAAATGAAAAAGTGCGACTGAACGATTTCATGCCAAATATAAATATTATTTTTTTCCCCTCTTCGGTTGTCTGGTCAACATGTCTTGATTTATTCACTTCGTCTTTCACTTTAATAGTACATGACAAGTTGTATTAGGTAGATTCTTTGCAGGAAATGTGATGAGGCGGTAATCATAATCCTCTATACCTAATTTGATTGGTCCAAATTGTGAGAGTTGGTTGAGTGTGCCCTAAATGGCGGGTCATGCAAAAAAAAGAAGAAATTCAGGACTCGGCTTTACAAATGGCATATTTTACAGGTGTGCATGCTGTGTCCATCCAGAAATAACATCCCAGAAAACCTTTAGCCATTAGGACAGATTGTCCATTTCCAGCAGTGTTGCATCTTTTAGATGTTTTCCTACTTCAACATGTGATTGAACCCATTGGGTCATTACTGGGCCAATGCAGAACCTGCTATCATGCTAAGAAGGTCATCTAGCCATGTGATTTTGCTGTATTAGAGCATCTATGACATGCTGGGCTCCTTGCCCCAAGGATGGAGTTTGAACAGCGGTCAAATGGAAAAATGTTCAAATTTCAGCCGCTGGCTGATTTCTTGCTGCAACCCTAATGTTGATTGTCTTGAACCATCATCAGAAAGTGGTTTTCAAACCATAAAATGTGATGTTTTTGTGCCACCCCCAATTTTCAAGATGTCCCTTTAACGTGATAAAAATGCTTGGTGTCATTTTAATAAAGAAAATGGGATTAAAGTAAAGAGACTTAGTAGGAACTTTGTATCGTAATCCTCCAAACGCCCCACAAATGTGAACGATATTGATTAAACGTTGAAGTGAAATCGACTTCTTTTCAACTATCCTGAAATCACAATAGCTGTATTTTCAGTTCTTCTCTTTTGTGTGCAAGTTTGACAAGTGAAACTTTATTGCATTAATATTTTATGAAGTTTTGCCTATTGATTGTTACTGAGGCTTTTTTTGTTGTTGTTTTTTTGTTAAATTGGATGACTACCAATTAGGACGAGAGCCTGTCAGCGAAAACCTAAACAAAACACTCAATTTTCTATATATTGCTGGTAGGAAGAGCTGTGATGAGGATGATCACACATTGAAAGAAGAAGGCAAGCAAAGAGGCACAAGTGGGTGTGAACGCAGACACTAAGCTAGCACACACCCACATGTGCACACACAAATAGAACATACACCATTTATATATACAGATATCTACAAATATCTTTACTGAACTTCAAACTTGAAAGGTTTGAACATTCAGTCAGCCCTATTTTCCCATTTTGAAGCGTTTTCCATACGGCACAGATCGTCTTCTGCCTTTTAGCCTGCTTTCTCTTCAGTCTGCTCAGCATCCTTCTCCGCTACTCTCCTTATGTTCGCTGATCTTTTTTTCAAGGTTTCAAACCTAAATACGTTTTGAAAACCCTCGTTTTACACGCTGCTCCTGCACAACACGAGTGACAGCAACTGAATTCAGTTGAATAAGAGTAAAGTGCTACAACAGCTTATTGAGAGAAATTGGAAAATGGATGATGAAAGTGATTTTGAAATCTTCTCGTCTCAGTCTCACACATTTTTCACATAAACTCGTATGCCTGGACAACAACACTACACCCATATGTGGGACATATACACAGTGGGGGCTTGTATTTATCTGGCTGATCTAATGTTTCTGTATTGGCAGAGGAGGAGATGTTTGAATGTCTTTTTGAACGTGACATTACACAGAGCATAGCAGGCTGGGTTGATGGTGCTGTTGATGTAGCACAGCCAGTAACCAATAGTCCAAACAGTGTTGGGAATGCAACTAGAACAAAAAGTATTGATGAGCACCATCACGTTATACGGAGTCCAGGTAGCTACGAAAGCCACCAGGATGGCCATTATCGTGCGGGTCACTTTTTTCTCCCGCGACGGGGCTCCTTTCTTCTTCTTGTTTGGCGGTTGCTTCGTCATCTTCACGATCTTCCTCGCCACGTGGTTCTGACGTTCTGTGGTTGGCACGATCTCAACTGTGGCGTTTGACGGTGTGTAGTAGTCGCCCTTCGGGGACTTGGTCTTGATCTTGATGCAGGTCAGCTTGGAGCCCCCAGCCTTGGCTCGTTGCCGTGGCAGCTGCTGCGTAGCCTCAGCACTGGAGTTTGCTGCAGAGGCGACTTGTTCTTCGTCCTTCTGATTGGAAGCTGCCACACTGCCGGACGTGGAGTCATTTGAGCTCTCCTTCTCTTCTGCAGGAGCACAGTTCTCCTTTGCAACACTGTCACCCTCCGTTTCTACGTCGGCAGCAGACGATGAAGGCCCTTTTCCATTCTGCAGCTTTCCATCGTGCTGGTTGGCTCCATCATCTACAGTCTGGTT
Source organism: Poecilia mexicana (assembly GCF_051168715.1). NCBI lineage: Eukaryota > Metazoa > Chordata > Actinopteri > Cyprinodontiformes > Poeciliidae > Poecilia > Poecilia mexicana. The sequence continues at coordinate 14,232,094 of NW_028263392.1, forward strand.
CTGGGAATGTGCTCCGTCTTCCCCAGGAACATTGTTGTTGTTGGGTTTCGGAGTGCTCTCTCTCCTCTGGCCCGGTAACAAAGGTTCTGGGTTTGATCCTGAAGGCTTGCGGTTGTCCTTCTTCACTCGACTTTTGCTCGCTCGCGAGATCTGCCAGTACAGCTGAATCATGATAATGACAGGCAGGTAAAAGGCGGCAATGGCAGTTCCAAAAGTAACAGCGGCATTGGAAAAGAACTGAATGTAGCACTCTTTCTCAGGCACAGTCCGCCCACCAACAATGAACTGCCAGAAGAGGATAGCAGGTGCCCAGAGGATGAAGGAAAGGACCCAGGCAGCAGCAATCATCATCCCTGCCATTTTGGTGGTTCTCTTTACAGGGTAGCTCAGGGGCTTGGTGACACAGA